>NW_028148387.1:0-64485 GCF_947247035.1 Vipera ursinii | reverse complement strand
CCCCAATGCCGTGGTGAGTTCGGACGGTCGCTAAATGAACCGTCGTAAGTCCAGGACGTCCTGTATTTCTTCACGGACAGGCTGTCCAGCTCCTCGGTCGTCTCCCTTTGGGAGATGAGTAAGTTAGGGCGGGGATGGGGGTGGGGCTTGAAAAGCCGGTGTAGGTCAAAAAAGTCAAGATGGCGGGCGCCTGGTCAGCCCCATTGCCTTTTTATGGATGGAGGGGATTCCTTGCTCAACGGCTAATCATGTCAGCATTAGGATTTGCGGAGAACGTTTGGGATTTTCCAGGTTTCTACTTCCTCTTTCGTTTTTCTCCCTTCCTCTCTCTTCCTTCCTTCCTTCCCTCCCCCTCTCTTCTCCTTTCTTTTTCCCTCCCTCCCTTCTCTCTCGCCTTCCTTCCATTTCCCCCCTCTTTTTCCTCCCTCCCTCTCTCTCCTATCTTTTATCCCCCTCCTTCCTTCCTTCCTTCCTTCCTTCCTTCCTTCCTTCCTTCCTTTTCTTTCTTTCCTTCCTTCCTTCCTTCTTTCCTTCCTTCCTTCCTTCCTTCCTTCCTTCCTTCTTTCCTTCTTTCCTTCCTTCCTTTTCTTTCCTTCCTTCCTTCCTTCCTTCTTTCCTACCTTCCTTCCTTCCTTCCTTCCTTCCTTCTTTCCTTCTTTCCTTCCTTCCTTTTCTTTCCTTCCTTCCTTCCTTCCTTCTTTCCTTCCTTCCTTCCTTCCTTCCTTCCTTCCTTCCTTCCTTCCTTCCTTTCTTCTTTCCTTCTTTCCTTCCTTCCTTCTTTCCTTCCTTCCTTCCTTCTTTCCTTCCTTCCTTCCTTCTTTCCTTCCTTCTTTCCTTCCTTCTTTCCCCTTCCTTCCTTCCTTCCTTCTCTTTTTTTCTCTTTCCCTCTTTCCTGGTGCCTGTTTCTCTCTCCTTCTCTTCCTTCCTCCCTCTTTTCCTCCCTTCTCTCCCTTCTTTCCTTTTCTTTCCCCTCTGTTTTCCCCCTCCCCTCTTTTTTCTCTTTCTTTTTCTTTCTTCCTTTCTCTTTCTGTTCTGTCTCTCAGAATGCAATGAATATCATTTTAAGGTATGCTGATTAGTGTACATTTAAAGTGACAATTTTTTCTATACTCTTCTATTCTGTATTCTATTTTCCATTCTATTCTATATTCCGTATTCTATTCTATATTATATTTTCTATTCCATTCTATTCTGTATTCTATTTTCCATTCTATTCTATATTCCGTATTCTATTCTATATTATATTTTCTATTCCATTCTATTCTGTATTCTATTTTCCATTCTATTCTATATTCCGTATTCTATTCTATATTATATTTTCTATTCCATTCTATTCTGTATTCTATTTTCCATTCTATTCTATATTCCGTATTCTATTCTATATTATATTTTCTATTCCATTCTATTCTGTATTCTATTTTCCATTCTATTCTATATTCCGTATTCTATTCTATATTATATTTTCTATTCCATTCTATTCTGTATTCTATTCTATATTATATTTTCTATTCCATTCTATTCTGTATTCTATATTATATTTTCTATTCCATTCTATTCTGTATTCTATTTTCCATTCTATTCTATATTCCGTATTCTATTCTATATTATATTTTCTATTCCATTCTATTCTGTATTCTATTTTCCATTCTATTCTAAATTCTGTATTCTATTCTATATTATATTTTCTATTCCATTCTGTTCTGTATTCTATTCTGTATTATATTTTCTATTCCATTCTATTCTGTATTCTATATTATATTTTCTATTCCATTCTATTCTGTATTCTATTTTCCATTCTATTCTATATTCTGTATTCTATTCTATATTATATTTTCTATTCTATTCTATTCTATTCTATTCTATTCTATTCTATTCTATTCTATTCTATTCTATTCTATTCTATTTCCTATCCTATTCTCTATCCTATCCTATCCTATCCTATCCTATCCTATCCTATCCTATTCTATTCTATTCTATTCTATTCTATTCCTATTCTATTCTATTCTATTCTATTCTATTCTATTATTTCCTATCCTATTCTCTATCCTATTCTATTCTATTCTATTCTATTCTATTCTATTCTATTCTATTCTATTCTATTCTATTCTATTCTATATTCTATTTTCCATTCTATTCTATATTCTCTATTCTATTCTATATTATATTTTCTATTCCATTCTATTCTGTATTTTATTCTATATTATATTTTCTATTCCATTCTATTCTGTATTCTATTTTCCATTCTATTCTAAATTCTGTATTCTATTCTATATTATATTTTCTATTCCATTCTATTCTGTATTCTATTCTATATTATATTTTCTATTCCATTCTATTCTGTATTCTATTTTGCATTCTATTCTATATTCCGTATTCTATTCTATATTATATTTTCTATTACATTCTATTCTGTATTCTATTTTCCATTCTATTCTATATTCTGTATTCTATTCTATTCTATTCTATTCTATTCTATTCTATTCTATTCTATTCTATATTATTCTATTCTATATTATTCTATTATATTTTCTATTCTATTCTATTCTATTCTATTCTATTCTATTCTATTCTATTCTATTTCCTATCCTATTCTCTATCCTATCCTATCCTATCCTATCCTATCCTATCCTATTCTATTCTATTCTATTCTATTCTTTCCTATCCTATTCTCTATCCTATTCTATTCTATTCTATTCTATTCTATTCTATTCTATATTCTATTTTCCATTCTATTCTATATTCTCTATTCTATTCTATATTATATTTTCTATTCCATTCTATTCTGTATTCTATTTTCCATTCTATTCTATATTCTGTATTCTATTCTATATTATATTTTCTATTCCATTCCATTCTGTTTTCTATTCTATATTATATTTTCTATTCCATTCTATTCTGTATTCTATTTTGCACTCTATTCTATATTCCTTATTCTATTCTATATTATATTTTCTATTCCATTCTATTCTGTATTCTATTTTCCATTCTATTCTATATTCCGTATTCTATTCTATATTATATTTTCTATTCCATTCTATTCTTTATTCTATTTTCCATTCTATTCTATATTCCGTATTCTATTCTATATTATATTTTCTATTCCATTCTATTCTGTATTCTATTCTATATTATATTTTCTATTCCATTCTATTCTGTATTCTATTTTCCATTCTATTCTATATTCCGTATTCTATTCTATATTATATTTTCTATTCCATTCTATTCTGTATTTTATTCTATATTATATTTTCTATTCCATTCTATTCTGTATTCTATTTTCCATTCTATTCTATATTCCGTATTCTATTCTATATTATATTTTCTATTCCATTCTATTCTGTATTCTATTCTATATTATATTTTCTATTCCATTCTATTCTGTATTCTATTTTCCATTCTATTCTATATTCTGTATTCTATTCTATATTCTATTTTCTATTCCATTCTATTCTGTATTCTATTCTATATTATATTTTCTATTCCATTCTATTCTGTATTCTATTTTGCATTCTATTCTATATTCCGTATTCTATTCTATATTATATTTTCTATTACATTCTATTCTGTATTCTATTTTCCATTCTATTCTATATTCTGTATTCTATTCTATTCTATTCTATTCTATTCTATTCTATTCTATATTATTCTATTCTATATTATTCTATTATATTTTCTATTCTATTCTATTCTATTCTATTCTATTCTATTCTATTCTATTCTATTCTATTCTATTCTATTTCCTATCCTATTCTCCTATCCTATCCTATCCTATCCTATCCTATCCTATCCTATCCTATCCTATCCTATCCTATCCTATTCTATTCTATTCTATTCTATTCTATTCTATTCTATTCTATTCTATTCTATTCTATTCTATTCTATTCTATTATTTCCTATCCTATTCTCTATCCTATTCTATTCTATTCTATTCTATTCTATTCTATTCTATTCTATTCTATTCTATTCTATATTCTATTTTCCATTCTATTCTATATTCTCTATTCTATTCTATATTATATTTTCTATTCCATTCTATTCTGTATTCTATTCTATATTATATTTTCTATTCCATTCTATTCTGTATTCTATTTTCCATTCTATTCTAAATTCTGTATTCTATTCTATATTATATTTTCTATTCCATTCTGTTCTGTATTCTATTCTGTATTATATTTTCTATTCCATTCTATTCTGTATTCTATATTATATTTTCTATTCCATTCTATTCTGTATTCTATTTTCCATTCTATTCTATATTCTGTATTCTATTCTATATTATATTTTCTATTCCATTCTATTCTGTATTCTATTCTATATTATATTTTCTATTCCATTCTATTCTGTATTCTATTTTCCATTCTATTCTAAATTCTGTATTCTATTCTATATTATATTTTCTATTCCATTCTATTCTGTATTCTATTCTATATTATATTTTCTATTCCATTCTATTCTGTATTCTATTTTGCATTCTATTCTATATTCCGTATTCTATTCTATATTATATTTTCTATTCCATTCTATTCTGTATTCTATTTTCCATTCTATTCTATATTCTGTATTCTATTCTATTCTATTCTATTCTATTCTATTCTATTCTATTCTATTCTATTCTATTCTATATTATTCTATTCTATATTATTCTATTATATTTTCTATTCTATTCTATTCTATTCTATTCTATTCTATTCTATTCTATTCTATTATATTTTCTATTCTATTCTATTCTATTCTATTCTATTCTATTCTATTCTATTCTATTCTATTTCCTATCCTATTCTCTATCCTATCCTATCCTATCCTATCCTATCCTATCCTATCCTATTCTATTCTATTCTATTCTATTCTATTCTATTCTATTCTATTCTATTCTATTCTATTCTATTCTATTCTATTATTTCCTATCCTATTCTCTATCCTATCCTATTCTATTCTATTCTATTCTATTCTATTCTATTCTATTCTATTCTATTCTATTCTATTCTATTCTATATTCTATTTTCCATTCTATTCTATATTCTCTATTCTATTCTATATTATATTTTCTATTCCATTCTATTCTGTATTCTATTTTCCATTCTATTCTATATTCTGTATTCTATTCTATATTATATTTTCTATTCCATTCCATTCTGTTTTCTATTCTATATTATATTTTCTATTCCATTCTATTCTGTATTCTATTTTGCATTCTATTCTATATTCCGTATTCTATTCTATATTATATTTTCTATTCCATTCTATTCTTTATTCTATTTTCCATTCTATTCTATATTCCGTATTCTATTCTATATTATATTTTCTATTCCATTCTATTCTGTATTCTATTCTATATTATATTTTCTATTCCATTCTATTCTGTATTCTATTTTCCATTCTATTCTATATTCCGTATTCTATTCTATATTATATTTTCTATTCCATTCTATTCTGTATTTTATTCTATATTATATTTTCTATTCCATTCTATTCTGTATTCTATTTTCCATTCTATTCTATATTCCGTATTCTATTCTATATTATATTTTCTATTCCATTCTATTCTGTATTCTATTCTATATTATATTTTCTATTCCATTCTATTCTGTATTCTATTTTCCATTCTATTCTATATTCTGTATTCTATTCTATATTCTATTTTCTATTCCATTCTATTCTGTATTCTATTCTATATTATATTTTCTATTCCATTCTATTCTGTATTCTATATTATATTTTCTATTCCATTCTATTCTGTATTCTATTTTCCATTCTATTCTATATTCTGTATTCTATTCTATATTATATTTTCTATTCCATTCTATTCTGTATTCTATTTTGCATTCTATTCTATATTCCGTATTCTATTCTATATTATATTTTCTATTCCATTCTATTCTTTATTCTATTTTCCATTCTATTCTATATTCCGTATTCTATTCTATATTATATTTTCTATTCCATTCTATTCTGTATTCTATTCTATATTATATTTTCTATTCCATTCTATTCTGTATTCTATTTTCCATTCTATTCTATATTCCGTATTCTATTCTATATTATATTTTCTATTCCATTCTATTCTGTATTTTATTCTATATTATATTTTCTATTCCATTCTATTCTGTATTCTATTTTCCATTCTATTCTATATTCCGTATTCTATTCTATATTATATTTTCTATTCCATTCTATTCTGTATTCTATTCTATATTATATTTTCTATTCCATTCTATTCTGTATTCTATTTTCCATTCTATTCTATATTCTGTATTCTATTCTATATTCTATTTTCTATTCCATTCTATTCTGTATTCTATTCTATATTATATTTTCTATTCCATTCTATTCTGTATTCTATTCTATATTATATATTTTCTATGTTTTCTATATTTTCTATTCCATTCTATTCTGTATTCTATATTATATTTTCTATTCCATTCTATTCTGTATTCTATTTTCCATTCTATTCTATATTCTGTATTCTATTCTATATTATATTTTCTATTCCATTCTATTCTGTATTCTATTCTATATTATATTTTCTATTCCATTCTATTCTGTATTCTATTTTGCATTCTATTCTATATTCCGTATTCTATTCTATATTATATTTTCTATTCCATTCTATTCTGTATTCTATTTTCCATTCTATTCTAAATTCTGTATTCTATTCTATATTATATTTTCTATTCCATTCTATTCTGTATTCTATTCTATATTATATTTTCTATTCCATTCTATTCTGTATTCTATTTTGCATTCTATTCTATATTCCGTATTCTATTCTATATTATATTTTCTATTCCATTCTATTCTGTATTCTATTTTCCATTCTATTCTAAATTCTGTATTCTATTCTATATTATATTTTCTATTCCATTCTATTCTGTATTCTATTCTATATTATATTTTCTATTCCATTCTATTCTGTATTCTATTTTGCATTCTATTCTATATTCCGTATTCTATTCTATATTATATTTTCTATTCCATTCTATTCTGTATTCTATTTTCCATTCTATTCTAAATTCTGTATTCTATTCTATATTATATTTTCTATTCCATTCTATTCTGTATTCTATTCTATATTATATTTTCTATTCCATTCTATTCTGTATTCTATTTTGCATTCTATTCTATATTCCGTATTCTATTCTATATTATATTTTCTATTACATTCTATTCTGTATTCTATTTTCCATTCTATTCTATATTCTGTATTCTATTCTATTCTATTCTATTCTATTCTATTCTATTCTATTCTATTCTATTCTATTCTATTCTATTCTATTCTATATTATTCTATTATATTTTCTATTCTATTCTATTCTATTCTATTCTATTCTATTCTATTCTATTCTATTCTATATTATTCTATTCTATATTATTCTATTATATTTTCTATTCTATTCTATTCTATTCTATTCTATTCTATTCTATTCTATTCTATTCTATTCTATTCTATTCTATATTCTATTTTCCATTCTATTCTATATTCTCTATTCTATTCTATATTATATTTTCTATTCCATTCTATTCTTTATTCTATTTTCCATTCTATTCTATATTCCGTATTCTATTCTATATTATATTTTCTATTCCATTCTATTCTGTATTCTATTTTCCATTCTATTCTATATTCCGTATTCTATTCTATATTATATTTTCTATTCCATTCTATTCTTTATTCTATTTTCCATTCTATTCTATATTCCGTATTCTATTCTATATTATATTTTCTATTCCATTCTATTCTGTATTCTATTTTCCATTCTATTCTATATTCCGTATTCTATTCTATATTATATTTTCTATTCCATTCTATTCTGTATTCTATTTTCCATTCTATTCTATATTCCGTATTCTATTCTATATTATATTTTCTATTCCATTCTATTCTGTATTCTATTCTATATTATATTTTCTATTCCATTCTATTCTGTATTCTATATTATATTTTCTATTCCATTCTATTCAGTATTCTATTTTCCATTCTATTCTATATTCCGTATTCTATTCTATATTATATTTTCTATTCCATTCTATTCTGTATTCTATTTTCCATTCTATTCTAAATTCTGTATTCTATTCTATATTATATTTTCTATTCCATTCTGTTCTGTATTCTATTCTGTATTATATTTTCTATTCCATTCTATTCTGTATTCTATTTTGCATTCTATTCTATATTCCGTATTCTATTCTATATTATATTTTCTATTCCATTCTATTCTGTATTCTATTTTCCATTCTATTCTAAATTCTGTATTCTATTCTATATTATATTTTCTATTCCATTCTATTCTGTATTCTATTCTATATTATATTTTCTATTCCATTCTATTCTGTATTCTATTTTGCATTCTATTCTATATTCCGTATTCTATTCTATATTATATTTTCTATTACATTCTATTCTGTATTCTATTTTCCATTCTATTCTATATTCTGTATTCTATTCTATTCTATTCTATTCTATTCTATTCTATTCTATTCTATTCTATTCTATTCTATTCTATTCTATATTATTCTATTCTATATTATTCTATTATATTTTCTATTCTATTCTATTCTATTCTATTCTATTCTATTCTATATTATTCTATTCTATATTATTCTATTATATTTTCTATTCTATTCTATTCTATTCTATTCTATTCTATTCTATTCTATTCTATTCTATTCTATTCTATTCTATTCTATATTCTATTTTCCATTCTATTCTATATTCTCTATTCTATTCTATATTATATTTTCTATTCCATTCTATTCTTTATTCTATTTTCCATTCTATTCTATATTCCGTATTCTATTCTATATTATATTTTCTATTCCATTCTATTCTGTATTCTATTCTATATTATATTTTCTATTCCATTCTATTCTGTATTCTATATTATATTTTCTATTCCATTCTATTCAGTATTCTATTTTCCATTCTATTCTATATTCCGTATTCTATTCTATATTATATTTTCTATTCCATTCTATTCTGTATTCTATTTTCCATTCTATTCTAAATTCTGTATTCTATTCTATATTATATTTTCTATTCCATTCTGTTCTGTATTCTATTCTGTATTATATTTTCTATTCCATTCTATTCTGTATTCTATATTATATTTTCTATTCCATTCTATTCTGTATTCTATTTTCCATTCTATTCTATATTCTGTATTCTATTCTATATTATATTTTCTATTCTATTCTATTCTATTCTATTCTATTCTATTCTATTCTATTCTATTCTATTTCCTATCCTATTCTCTATCCTATCCTATCCTATCCTATCCTATCCTATTCTATTCTATTCTATTCTATTCTATTCTATTCTATTCTATTCTATTCTATTCTATTCTATTCTATTATTTCCTATCCTATTCTCTATCCTATTCTATTCTATTCTATTCTATTCTATTCTATTCTATTCTATATTCTATTTTCCATTCTATTCTATATTCTCTATTCTATTCTATATTATATTTTCTATTCCATTCTATTCTGTATTCTATTCTATATTATATTTTCTATTCCATTCTATTCTGTATTCTATTTTCCATTCTATTCTAAATTCTGTATTCTATTCTATATTATATTTTCTATTCCATTCTGTTCTGTATTCTATTCTGTATTATATTTTCTATTCCATTCTATTCTGTATTCTATTTTCCATTCTATTCTATATTCTGTATTCTATTCTATATTATATTTTCTATTCCATTCTATTCTGTATTCTATTCTATATTATATTTTCTATTCCATTCTATTCTGTATTCTATTTTCCATTCTATTCTAAATTCTGTATTCTATTCTATATTATATTTTCTATTCCATTCTATTCTGTATTCTATTCTATATTATATTTTCTATTCCATTCTATTCTGTATTCTATTTTGCATTCTATTCTATATTCCGTATTCTATTCTATATTATATTTTCTATTACATTCTATTCTGTATTCTATTTTCCATTCTATTCTATATTCTGTATTCTATTCTATTCTATTCTATTCTATTCTATTCTATTCTATTCTATTCTATATTATTCTATTCTATATTATTCTATTATATTTTCTATTCTATTCTATTCTATTCTATTCTATTCTATTCTATTCTATTCTATTCTATTCTATTTCCTATCCTATTCTCTATCCTATCCTATCCTATCCTATCCTATCCTATCCTATTCTATTCTATTCTATTCTATTCTTTCCTATCCTATTCTCTATCCTATTCTATTCTATTCTATTCTATTCTATTCTATATTCTATTTTCCATTCTATTCTATATTCTCTATTCTATTCTATATTATATTTTCTATTCCATTCTATTCTGTATTCTATTTTCCATTCTATTCTATATTCTGTATTCTATTCTATATTATATTTTCTATTCCATTCCATTCTGTTTTCTATTCTATATTATATTTTCTATTCCATTCTATTCTGTATTCTATTTTGCATTCTATTCTATATTCCTTATTCTATTCTATATTATATTTTCTATTCCATTCTATTCTGTATTCTATTTTCCATTCTATTCTATATTCCGTATTCTATTCTATATTATATTTTCTATTCCATTCTATTCTTTATTCTATTTTCCATTCTATTCTATATTCCGTATTCTATTCTATATTATATTTTCTATTCCATTCTATTCTGTATTCTATTCTATATTATATTTTCTATTCCATTCTATTCTGTATTCTATTTTCCATTCTATTCTATATTCCGTATTCTATTCTATATTATATTTTCTATTCCATTCTATTCTGTATTTTATTCTATATTATATTTTCTATTCCATTCTATTCTGTATTCTATTTTCCATTCTATTCTATATTCCGTATTCTATTCTATATTACCGTATATTTTCTATTCCATTCTATTCTGTATTCTATTCTATATTATATTTTCTATTCCATTCTATTCTGTATTCTATTTTCCATTCTATTCTATATTCTGTATTCTATTCTATATTCTATTTTCTATTCCATTCTATTCTGTATTCTATTCTATATTATATTTTCTATTCCATTCTATTCTGTATTCTATTTTGCATTCTATTCTATATTCCGTATTCTATTCTATATTATATTTTCTATTACATTCTATTCTGTATTCTATTTTCCATTCTATTCTATATTCTGTATTCTATTCTATTCTATTCTATTCTATTCTATTCTATTCTATTCTATTCTATATTATTCTATTCTATATTATTCTATTATATTTTCTATTCTATTCTATTCTATTCTATTCTATTCTATTCTATTCTATTCTATTTCCTATCCTATTCTCCTATCCTATCCTATCCTATCCTATCCTATCCTATCCTATCCTATCCTATCCTATCCTATCCTATCCTATTCTATTCTATTCTATTCTATTCTATTCTATTCTATTCTATTCTATTCTATTCTATTATTTCCTATCCTATTCTCTATCCTATTCTATTCTATTCTATTCTATTCTATTCTATTCTATTCTATTCTATATTCTATTTTCCATTCTATTCTATATTCTCTATTCTATTCTATATTATATTTTCTATTCCATTCTATTCTGTATTCTATTCTATATTATATTTTCTATTCCATTCTATTCTGTATTCTATTTTCCATTCTATTCTAAATTCTGTATTCTATTCTATATTATATTTTCTATTCCATTCTGTTCTGTATTCTATTCTGTATTATATTTTCTATTCCATTCTATTCTGTATTCTATATTATATTTTCTATTCCATTCTATTCTGTATTCTATTTTCCATTCTATTCTATATTCTGTATTCTATTCTATATTATATTTTCTATTCCATTCTATTCTGTATTCTATTCTATATTATATTTTCTATTCCATTCTATTCTGTATTCTATTTTCCATTCTATTCTAAATTCTGTATTCTATTCTATATTATATTTTCTATTCCATTCTATTCTGTATTCTATTCTATATTATATTTTCTATTCCATTCTATTCTGTATTCTATTTTGCATTCTATTCTATATTCCGTATTCTATTCTATATTATATTTTCTATTCCATTCTATTCTGTATTCTATTTTCCATTCTATTCTAAATTCTGTATTCTATTCTATATTATATTTTCTATTCCATTCTATTCTGTATTCTATTCTATATTATATTTTCTATTCCATTCTATTCTGTATTCTATTTTGCATTCTATTCTATATTCCGTATTCTATTCTATATTATATTTTCTATTACATTCTATTCTGTATTCTATTTTCCATTCTATTCTATATTCTGTATTCTATTCTATTCTATTCTATTCTATTCTATTCTATTCTATTCTATATTATTCTATTCTATATTATTCTATTATATTTTCTATTCTATTCTATTCTATTCTATTCTATTCTATTATATTTTCTATTCTATTCTATTCTATTCTATTCTATTCTATTCTATTCTATTCTATTCTATTTCCTATCCTATTCTCTATCGTATCCTATCCTATCCTATCCTATCCTATCCTATCCTATTCTATTCTATTCTATTCTATTCTATTCTATTCTATTCTATTCTATTCTATTCTATTCTATTCTATTATTTCCTATCCTATTCTCTATCCTATTCTATTCTATTCTATTCTATTCTATTCTATTCTATTCTATTCTATTCTATTCTATTCTATATTCTATTTTCCATTCTATTCTATATTCTCTATTCTATTCTATATTATATTTTCTATTCCATTCTATTCTGTATTCTATTTTCCATTCTATTCTATATTCTGTATTCTATTCTATATTATATTTTCTATTCCATTCCATTCTGTTTTCTATTCTATATTATATTTTCTATTCCATTCTATTCTGTATTCTATTTTGCATTCTATTCTATATTCCGTATTCTATTCTATATTATATTTTCTATTCCATTCTATTCTTTATTCTATTTTCCATTCTATTCTATATTCCGTATTCTATTCTATATTATATTTTCTATTCCATTCTATTCTGTATTCTATTCTATATTATATTTTCTATTCCATTCTATTCTGTATTCTATTTTCCATTCTATTCTATATTCCGTATTCTATTCTATATTATATTTTCTATTCCATTCTATTCTGTATTTTATTCTATATTATATTTTCTATTCCATTCTATTCTGTATTCTATTTTCCATTCTATTCTATATTCCGTATTCTATTCTATATTATATTTTCTATTCCATTCTATTCTGTATTCTATTCTATATTATATTTTCTATTCCATTCTATTCTGTATTCTATTTTCCATTCTATTCTATATTCTGTATTCTATTCTATATTCTATTTTCTATTCCATTCTATTCTGTATTCTATTCTATATTATATTTTCTATTCCATTCTATTCTGTATTCTATATTATATTTTCTATTCCATTCTATTCTGTATTCTATTTTCCATTCTATTCTATATTCTGTATTCTATTCTATATTATATTTTCTATTCCATTCTATTCTGTATTCTATTTTGCATTCTATTCTATATTCCGTATTCTATTCTATATTATATTTTCTATTCCATTCTATTCTTTATTCTATTTTCCATTCTATTCTATATTCCGTATTCTATTCTATATTATATTTTCTATTCCATTCTATTCTGTATTCTATTCTATATTATATTTTCTATTCCATTCTATTCTGTATTCTATTTTCCATTCTATTCTATATTCCGTATTCTATTCTATATTATATTTTCTATTCCATTCTATTCTGTATTTTATTCTATATTATATTTTCTATTCCATTCTATTCTGTATTCTATTTTCCATTCTATTCTATATTCCGTATTCTATTCTATATTATATTTTCTATTCCATTCTATTCTGTATTCTATTCTATATTATATTTTCTATTCCATTCTATTCTGTATTCTATTTTCCATTCTATTCTATATTCTGTATTCTATTCTATATTCTATTTTCTATTCCATTCTATTCTGTATTCTATTCTATATTATATTTTCTATTCCATTCTATTCTGTATTCTATTCTATATTATATATTTTCTATATTTTCTATATTTTCTATTCCATTCTATTCTGTATTCTATATTATATTTTCTATTCCATTCTATTCTGTATTCTATTTTCCATTCTATTCTATATTCTGTATTCTATTCTATATTATATTTTCTATTCCATTCTATTCTGTATTCTATTCTATATTATATTTTCTATTCCATTCTATTCTGTATTCTATTTTGCATTCTATTCTATATTCCGTATTCTATTCTATATTATATTTTCTATTCCATTCTATTCTGTATTCTATTTTCCATTCTATTCTAAATTCTGTATTCTATTCTATATTATATTTTCTATTCCATTCTATTCTGTATTCTATTCTATATTATATTTTCTATTCCATTCTATTCTGTATTCTATTTTGCATTCTATTCTATATTCCGTATTCTATTCTATATTATATTTTCTATTCCATTCTATTCTGTATTCTATTTTCCATTCTATTCTAAATTCTGTATTCTATTCTATATTATATTTTCTATTCCATTCTATTCTGTATTCTATTCTATATTATATTTTCTATTCCATTCTATTCTGTATTCTATTTTGCATTCTATTCTATATTCCGTATTCTATTCTATATTATATTTTCTATTCCATTCTATTCTGTATTCTATTTTCCATTCTATTCTAAATTCTGTATTCTATTCTATATTATATTTTCTATTCCATTCTATTCTGTATTCTATTCTATATTATATTTTCTATTCCATTCTATTCTGTATTCTATTTTGCATTCTATTCTATATTCCGTATTCTATTCTATATTATATTTTCTATTACATTCTATTCTGTATTCTATTTTCCATTCTATTCTATATTCTGTATTCTATTCTATTCTATTCTATTCTATTCTATTCTATTCTATATTATTCTATTCTATATTATTCTATTATATTTTCTATTCTATTCTATTCTATTCTATTCTATTCTATTCTATTCTATTCTATTCTATATTATTCTATTCTATATTATTCTATTCTATTTTCTATTCTATTCTATTCTATTCTATTCTATTCTATTCTATTCTATTCTATTCTATTCTATATTCTATTTTCCATTCTATTCTATATTCTCTATTCTATTCTATATTATATTTTCTATTCCATTCTATTCTTTATTCTATTTTCCATTCTATTCTATATTCCGTATTCTATTCTATATTATATTTTCTATTCCATTCTATTCTGTATTCTATTTTCCATTCTATTCTATATTCCGTATTCTATTCTATATTATATTTTCTATTCCATTCTATTCTTTATTCTATTTTCCATTCTATTCTATATTCCGTATTCTATTCTATATTATATTTTCTATTCCATTCTATTCTGTATTCTATTTTCCATTCTATTCTATATTCCGTATTCTATTCTATATTATATTTTCTATTCCATTCTATTCTGTATTCTATTTTCCATTCTATTCTATATTCCGTATTCTATTCTATATTATATTTTCTATTCCATTCTATTCTGTATTCTATTCTATATTATATTTTCTATTCCATTCTATTCTGTATTCTATTTTCCATTCTATTCTAAATTCCGTATTCTATTCTATATTATATTTTCTATTCCATTCTATTCTGTATTCTATTTTCCATTCTATTCTAAATTCTGTATTCTATTCTATATTATATTTTCTATTCCATTCTATTCTGTATTCTATTCTATATTATATTTTCTATTCCATTCTATTCTGTATTCTATTTTGCATTCTATTCTATATTCCGTATTCTATTCTATATTATATTTTCTATTACATTCTATTCTGTATTCTATTTTCCATTCTATTCTATATTCTGTATTCTATTCTATTCTATTCTATTCTATTCTATTCTATTCTATTCTATTCTATATTATTCTATTCTATATTATTCTATTATATTTTCTATTCTATTCTATTCTATTCTATTCTATTCTATTCTATTCTATTCTATTTCCTATCCTATTCTCTATCCTATCCTATCCTATCCTATCCTATCCTATCCTATCCTATCCTATCCTATTCTATTCTATTCTATTCTATTCTATTCTATTCTATTCTATTCTTTCCTATCCTATTCTCTATCCTATTCTATTCTATTCTATTCTATTCTATTCTATATTCTATTTTCCATTCTATTCTATATTCTCTATTCTATTCTATATTATATTTTCTATTCCATTCTATTCTGTATTCTATTTTCCATTCTATTCTATATTCTGTATTCTATTCTATATTATATTTTCTATTCCATTCCATTCTGTTTTCTATTCTATATTATATTTTCTATTCCATTCTATTCTGTATTCTATTTTGCATTCTATTCTATATTCCTTATTCTATTCTATATTATATTTTCTATTCCATTCTATTCTGTATTCTATTTTCCATTCTATTCTATATTCCGTATTCTATTCTATATTATATTTTCTATTCCATTCTATTCTTTATTCTATTTTCCATTCTATTCTATATTCCGTATTCTATTCTATATTATATTTTCTATTCCATTCTATTCTGTATTCTATTCTATATTATATTTTCTATTCCATTCTATTCTGTATTCTATTTTCCATTCTATTCTATATTCCGTATTCTATTCTATATTATATTTTCTATTCCATTCTATTCTGTATTTTATTCTATATTATATTTTCTATTCCATTCTATTCTGTATTCTATTTTCCATTCTATTCTATATTCCGTATTCTATTCTATATTATATTTTCTATTCCATTCTATTCTGTATTCTATTCTATATTATATTTTCTATTCCATTCTATTCTGTATTCTATTTTCCATTCTATTCTATATTCTGTATTCTATTCTATATTCTATTTTCTATTCCATTCTATTCTGTATTCTATTCTATATTATATTTTCTATTCCATTCTATTCTGTATTCTATTTTGCATTCTATTCTATATTCCGTATTCTATTCTATATTATATTTTCTATTACATTCTATTCTGTATTCTATTTTCCATTCTATTCTATATTCTGTATTCTATTCTATTCTATTCTATTCTATTCTATTCTATTCTATATTATTCTATTCTATATTATTCTATTATATTTTCTATTCTATTCTATTCTATTCTATTCTATTCTATTTCCTATCCTATTCTCCTATCCTATCCTATCCTATCCTATCCTATCCTATCCTATCCTATCCTATCCTATCCTATCCTATCCGATTCTATTCTATTCTATTCTATTCTATTCTATTATTTCCTATCCTATTCTCTATCCTATTCTATTCTATTCTATTCTATTCTATTCTATTCTATTCTATTCTATATTCTATTTTCCATTCTATTCTATATTCTCTATTCTATTCTATATTATATTTTCTATTCCATTCTATTCTGTATTCTATTCTATATTATATTTTCTATTCCATTCTATTCTGTATTCTATTTTCCATTCTATTCTAAATTCTGTATTCTGTTCTATATTATATTTTCTATTCCATTCTGTTCTGTATTCTATTCTGTATTATATTTTCTATTCCATTCTATTCTGTATTCTATATTATATTTTCTATTCCATTCTATTCTGTATTCTATTTTCCATTCTATTCTATATTCTGTATTCTATTCTATATTATATTTTCTATTCCATTCTATTCTGTATTCTATTCTATATTATATTTTCTATTCCATTCTATTCTGTATTCTATTTTCCATTCTATTCTAAATTCTGTATTCTATTCTATATTATATTTTCTATTCCATTCTATTCTGTATTCTATTCTATATTATATTTTCTATTCCATTCTATTCTGTATTCTATTTTGCATTCTATTCTATATTCCGTATTCTATTCTATATTATATTTTCTATTCCATTCTATTCTGTATTCTATTTTCCATTCTATTCTAAATTCTGTATTCTATTCTATATTATATTTTCTATTCCATTCTATTCTGTATTCTATTCTATATTATATTTTCTATTCCATTCTATTCTGTATTCTATTTTCCATTCTATTCTATATTCTGTATTCTATTCTATTCTATTCTATTCTATTCTATTCTATTCTATTCTATTCTATTCTATATTATTCTATTCTATATTATTCTATTATATTTTCTATTCTATTCTATTCTATTCTATTCTATTCTATTCTATTCTATTCTATTCTATTCTATTCTATTCTATTCTATTCTATTCTATTCTATTCTATTTTCTATTCTATTCTATTCTATTCTATTGTATTCTATTCTATTCTATTCTATTCTATTCTATTCTATTCTATTATTTCCTCTCCTATTCTCTATCCTATTCTATTCTATTCTATTCTATTCTATTCTATTCTATTCTATTCTATTCTATTCTATATTCTATTTTCCATTCTATTCTATATTCTCTATTCTATTCTATATTATATTTTCTATTCCATTCTATTCTGTATTCTATTTTCCATTCTATTCTATATTCTGTATTCTATTCTATATTATATTTTCTATTCCATTCCATTCTGTTTTCTATTCTATATTATATTTTCTATTCCATTCTATTCTGTATTCTATTTTGCATTCTATTCTATATTCCGTATTCTATTCTATATTATATTTTCTATTCCATTCTATTCTTTATTCTATTTTCCATTCTATTCTATATTCCGTATTCTATTCTATATTATATTTTCTATTCCATTCTATTCTGTATTCTATTCTATATTATATTTTCTATTCCATTCTATTCTGTATTCTATTTTCCATTCTATTCTATATTCCGTATTCTATTCTATATTATATTTTCTATTCCATTCTATTCTGTATTTTATTCTATATTATATTTTCTATTCCATTCTATTCTGTATTCTATTTTCCATTCTATTCTATATTCCGTATTCTATTCTATATTATATTTTCTATTCCATTCTATTCTGTATTCTATTCTATATTATATTTTCTATTCCATTCTATTCTGTATTCTATTTTCCATTCTATTCTATATTCTGTATTCTATTCTATATTCTATTTTCTATTCCATTCTATTCTGTATTCTATTCTATATTCTATTTTCTATTCCATTCTATTCTGTATTCTATTCTATATTATATTTTCTATTCCATTCTATTCTGTATTCTATTTTGCATTCTATTCTATATTCCGTATTCTATTCTATATTATATTTTCTATTCCATTCTATTCTTTATTCTATTTTCCATTCTATTCTATATTCCGTATTCTATTCTATATTATATTTTCTATTCCATTCTATTCTGTATTCTATTCTATATTATATTTTCTATTCCATTCTATTCTGTATTCTATTTTGCATTCTATTCTATATTCCGTATTCTATTCTATATTATATTTTCTATTACATTCTATTCTGTATTCTATTTTCCATTCTATTCTATATTCTGTATTCTATTCTATTCTATTCTATTCTATTCTATTCTATTCTATTCTATTCTATTCTATATTATTCTATTCTATATTATTCTATTATATTTTCTATTCTATTCTATTCTATTCTATTCTATTCTATTCTATTCTATTCTATTCTATTCTATTCTATTCTATTTCCTATCCTATTCTCTATCCTATCCTATCCTATCCTATCCTATCCTATCCTATTCTATTCTATTCTATTCTATTCTATTCTATTCTATTCTTTCCTATCCTATTCTCTATCCTATTCTATTCTATTCTATTCTATTCTATTCTATATTCTATTTTCCATTCTATTCTATATTCTCTATTCTATTCTATATTATATTTTCTATTCCATTCTATTCTGTATTCTATTTTCCATTCTATTCTATATTCTGTATTCTATTCTATATTATATTTTCTATTCCATTCCATTCTGTTTTCTATTCTATATTATATTTTCTATTCCATTCTATTCTGTATTCTATTTTGCATTCTATTCTATATTCCTTATTCTATTCTATATTATATTTTCTATTCCATTCTATTCTGTATTCTATTTTCCATTCTATTCTATATTCCGTATTCTATTCTATATTATATTTTCTATTCCATTCTATTCTTTATTCTATTTTCCATTCTATTCTATATTCCGTATTCTATTCTATATTATATTTTCTATTCCATTCTATTCTGTATTCTATTCTATATTATATTTTCTATTCCATTCTATTCTGTATTCTATTTTCCATTCTATTCTATATTCCGTATTCTATTCTATATTATATTTTCTATTCCATTCTATTCTGTATTTTATTCTATATTATATTTTCTATTCCATTCTATTCTGTATTCTATTTTCCATTCTATTCTATATTCCGTATTCTATTCTATATTATATTTTCTATTCCATTCTATTCTGTATTCTATTCTATATTATATTTTCTATTCCATTCTATTCTGTATTCTATTTTCCATTCTATTCTATATTCTGTATTCTATTCTATATTCTATTTTCTATTCCATTCTATTCTGTATTCTATTCTATATTATATTTTCTATTCCATTCTATTCTGTATTCTATTTTGCATTCTATTCTATATTCCGTATTCTATTCTATATTATATTTTCTATTACATTCTATTCTGTATTCTATTTTCCATTCTATTCTATATTCTGTATTCTATTCTATTCTATTCTATTCTATTCTATTCTATTCTATTCTATTCTATATTATTCTATTCTATATTATTCTATTATATTTTCTATTCTATTCTATTCTATTCTATTCTATTCTATTCTATTCTATTTCCTATCCTATTCTCCTATCCTATCCTATCCTATCCTATCCTATCCTATCCTATCCTATCCTATCCTATCCTATCCTATCCTATTCTATTCTATTCTATTCTATTCTATTCTATTCTATTCTATTCTATTCTATTATTTCCTATCCTATTCTCTATCCTATTCTATTCTATTCTATTCTATTCTATTCTATTCTATTCTATTCTATATTCTATTTTCCATTCTATTCTATATTCTCTATTCTATTCTATATTATATTTTCTATTCCATTCTATTCTGTATTCTATTCTATATTATATTTTCTATTCCATTCTATTCTGTATTCTATTTTCCATTCTATTCTAAATTCTGTATTCTATTCTATATTATATTTTCTATTCCATTCTGTTCTGTATTCTATTCTGTATTATATTTTCTATTCCATTCTATTCTGTATTCTATATTATATTTTCTATTCCATTCTATTCTGTATTCTATTTTCCATTCTATTCTATATTCTGTATTCTATTCTATATTATATTCTCTATTCCATTCTATTCTGTATTCTATTCTATATTATATTTTCTATTCCATTCTATTCTGTATTCTATTTTCCATTCTATTCTAAATTCTGTATTCTATTCTATATTATATTTTCTATTCCATTCTATTCTGTATTCTATTCTATATTATATTTTCTATTCCATTCTATTCTGTATTCTATTTTGCATTCTATTCTATATTCCGTATTCTATTCTATATTATATTTTCTATTCCATTCTATTCTGTATTCTATTTTCCATTCTATTCTAAATTCTGTATTCTATTCTATATTATATTTTCTATTCCATTCTATTCTGTATTCTATTCTATATTATATTTTCTATTCCATTCTATTCTGTATTCTATTTTGCATTCTATTCTATATTCCGTATTCTATTCTATATTATATTTTCTATTACATTCTATTCTGTATTCTATTTTCCATTCTATTCTATATTCTGTATTCTATTCTATTCTATTCTATTCTATTCTATTCTATTCTATTCTATTCTATATTATTCTATTCTATATTATTCTATTATATTTTCTATTCTATTCTATTCTATTCTATTCTATTCTATTATATTTTCTATTCTATTCTATTCTATTCTATTCTATTCTATTCTATTCTATTCTATTCTATTCTATTTCCTATCCTATTCTCTATCGTATCCTATCCTATCCTATCCTATCCTATCCTATCCTATTCTATTCTATTCTATTCTATTCTATTCTATTCTATTCTATTCTATTCTATTCTATTCTATTATTTCCTATCCTATTCTCTATCCTATTCTATTCTATTCTATTCTATTCTATTCTATTCTATTCTATTCTATTCTATTCTATATTCTATTTTCCATTCTATTCTATATTCTCTATTCTATTCTATATTATATTTTCTATTCCATTCTATTCTGTATTCTATTTTCCATTCTATTCTATATTCTGTATTCTATTCTATATTATATTTTCTATTCCATTCCATTCTGTTTTCTATTCTATATTATATTTTCTATTCCATTCTATTCTGTATTCTATTTTGCATTCTATTCTATATTCCGTATTCTATTCTATATTATATTTTCTATTCCATTCTATTCTTTATTCTATTTTCCATTCTATTCTATATTCCGTATTCTATTCTATATTATATTTTCTATTCCATTCTATTCTGTATTCTATTCTATATTATATTTTCTATTCCATTCTATTCTGTATTCTATTTTCCATTCTATTCTATATTCCGTATTCTATTCTATATTATATTTTCTATTCCATTCTATTCTGTATTTTATTCTATATTATATTTTCTATTCCATTCTATTCTGTATTCTATTTTCCATTCTATTCTATATTCCGTATTCTATTCTATATTATATTTTCTATTCCATTCTATTCTGTATTCTATTCTATATTATATTTTCTATTCCATTCTATTCTGTATTCTATTTTCCATTCTATTCTATATTCTGTATTCTATTCTATATTCTATTTTCTATTCCATTCTATTCTGTATTCTATTCTATATTATATTTTCTATTCCATTCTATTCTGTATTCTATATTATATTTTCTATTCCATTCTATTCTGTATTCTATTTTCCATTCTATTCTATATTCTGTATTCTATTCTATATTATATTTTCTATTCCATTCTATTCTGTATTCTATTTTGCATTCTATTCTATATTCCGTATTCTATTCTATATTATATTTTCTATTCCATTCTATTCTTTATTCTATTTTCCATTCTATTCTATATTCCGTATTCTATTCTATATTATATTTTCTATTCCATTCTATTCTGTATTCTATTCTATATTATATTTTCTATTCCATTCTATTCTGTATTCTATTTTCCATTCTATTCTATATTCCGTATTCTATTCTATATTATATTTTCTATTCCATTCTATTCTGTATTTTATTCTATATTATATTTTCTATTCCATTCTATTCTGTATTCTATTTTCCATTCTATTCTATATTCCGTATTCTATTCTATATTATATTTTCTATTCCATTCTATTCTGTATTCTATTCTATATTATATTTTCTATTCCATTCTATTCTGTATTCTATTTTCCATTCTATTCTATATTCTGTATTCTATTCTATATTCTATTTTCTATTCCATTCTATTCTGTATTCTATTCTATATTATATTTTCTATTCCATTCTATTCTGTATTCTATTCTATATTATATATTTTCTATATTTTCTATATTTTCTATTCCATTCTATTCTGTATTCTATATTATATTTTCTATTCCATTCTATTCTGTATTCTATTTTCCATTCTATTCTATATTCTGTATTCTATTCTATATTATATTTTCTATTCCATTCTATTCTGTATTCTATTCTATATTATATTTTCTATTCCATTCTATTCTGTATTCTATTTTGCATTCTATTCTATATTCCGTATTCTATTCTATATTATATTTTCTATTCCATTCTATTCTGTATTCTATTTTCCATTCTATTCTAAATTCTGTATTCTATTCTATATTATATTTTCTATTCCATTCTATTCTGTATTCTATTCTATATTATATTTTCTATTCCATTCTATTCTGTATTCTATTTTGCATTCTATTCTATATTCCGTATTCTATTCTATATTATATTTTCTATTCCATTCTATTCTGTATTCTATTTTCCATTCTATTCTAAATTCTGTATTCTATTCTATATTATATTTTCTATTCCATTCTATTCTGTATTCTATTCTATATTATATTTTCTATTCCATTCTATTCTGTATTCTATTTTGCATTCTATTCTATATTCCGTATTCTATTCTATATTATATTTTCTATTCCATTCTATTCTGTATTCTATTTTCCATTCTATTCTAAATTCTGTATTCTATTCTATATTATATTTTCTATTCCATTCTATTCTGTATTCTATTCTATATTATATTTTCTATTCCATTCTATTCTGTATTCTATTTTGCATTCTATTCTATATTCCGTATTCTATTCTATATTATATTTTCTATTACATTCTATTCTGTATTCTATTTTCCATTCTATTCTATATTCTGTATTCTATTCTATTCTATTCTATTCTATTCTATTCTATTCTATATTATTCTATTCTATATTATTCTATTATATTTTCTATTCTATTCTATTCTATTCTATTCTATTCTATTCTATTCTATTCTATTCTATATTATTCTATTCTATATTATTCTATTCTATTTTCTATTCTATTCTATTCTATTCTATTCTATTCTATTCTATTCTATTCTATTCTATTCTATATTCTATTTTCCATTCTATTCTATATTCTCTATTCTATTCTATATTATATTTTCTATTCCATTCTATTCTTTATTCTATTTTCCATTCTATTCTATATTCCGTATTCTATTCTATATTATATTTTCTATTCCATTCTATTCTGTATTCTATTTTCCATTCTATTCTATATTCCGTATTCTATTCTATATTATATTTTCTATTCCATTCTATTCTTTATTCTATTTTCCATTCTATTCTATATTCCGTATTCTATTCTATATTATATTTTCTATTCCATTCTATTCTGTATTCTATTTTCCATTCTATTCTATATTCCGTATTCTATTCTATATTATATTTTCTATTCCATTCTATTCTGTATTCTATTTTCCATTCTATTCTATATTCCGTATTCTATTCTATATTATATTTTCTATTCCATTCTATTCTGTATTCTATTCTATATTATATTTTCTATTCCATTCTATTCTGTATTCTATTTTCCATTCTATTCTAAATTCCGTATTCTATTCTATATTATATTTTCTATTCCATTCTATTCTGTATTCTATTTTCCATTCTATTCTAAATTCTGTATTCTATTCTATATTATATTTTCTATTCCATTCTATTCTGTATTCTATTCTATATTATATTTTCTATTCCATTCTATTCTGTATTCTATTTTGCATTCTATTCTATATTCCGTATTCTATTCTATATTATATTTTCTATTACATTCTATTCTGTATTCTATTTTCCATTCTATTCTATATTCTGTATTCTATTCTATTCTATTCTATTCTATTCTATTCTATTCTATTCTATTCTATTCTATATTATTCTATTCTATATTATTCTATTATATTTTCTATTCTATTCTATTCTATTCTATTCTATTCTATTCTATTCTATTCTATTTCCTATCCTATTCTCTATCCTATCCTATCCTATCCTATCCTATCCTATCCTATCCTATCCTATCCTATTCTATTCTATTCTATTCTATTCTATTCTATTCTATTCTATTCTTTCCTATCCTATTCTCTATCCTATTCTATTCTATTCTATTCTATTCTATTCTATATTCTATTTTCCATTCTATTCTATATTCTCTATTCTATTCTATATTATATTTTCTATTCCATTCTATTCTGTATTCTATTTTCCATTCTATTCTATATTCTGTATTCTATTCTATATTATATTTTCTATTCCATTCCATTCTGTTTTCTATTCTATATTATATTTTCTATTCCATTCTATTCTGTATTCTATTTTGCATTCTATTCTATATTCCTTATTCTATTCTATATTATATTTTCTATTCCATTCTATTCTGTATTCTATTTTCCATTCTATTCTATATTCCGTATTCTATTCTATATTATATTTTCTATTCCATTCTATTCTTTATTCTATTTTCCATTCTATTCTATATTCCGTATTCTATTCTATATTATATTTTCTATTCCATTCTATTCTGTATTCTATTCTATATTATATTTTCTATTCCATTCTATTCTGTATTCTATTTTCCATTCTATTCTATATTCCGTATTCTATTCTATATTATATTTTCTATTCCATTCTATTCTGTATTTTATTCTATATTATATTTTCTATTCCATTCTATTCTGTATTCTATTTTCCATTCTATTCTATATTCCGTATTCTATTCTATATTATATTTTCTATTCCATTCTATTCTGTATTCTATTCTATATTATATTTTCTATTCCATTCTATTCTGTATTCTATTTTCCATTCTATTCTATATTCTGTATTCTATTCTATATTCTATTTTCTATTCCATTCTATTCTGTATTCTATTCTATATTATATTTTCTATTCCATTCTATTCTGTATTCTATTTTGCATTCTATTCTATATTCCGTATTCTATTCTATATTATATTTTCTATTACATTCTATTCTGTATTCTATTTTCCATTCTATTCTATATTCTGTATTCTATTCTATTCTATTCTATTCTATTCTATTCTATTCTATATTATTCTATTCTATATTATTCTATTATATTTTCTATTCTATTCTATTCTATTCTATTCTATTCTATTTCCTATCCTATTCTCCTATCCTATCCTATCCTATCCTATCCTATCCTATCCTATCCTATCCTATCCTATCCGATTCTATTCTATTCTATTCTATTCTATTCTATTATTTCCTATCCTATTCTCTATCCTGTTCTATTCTATTCTATTCTATTCTATTCTATTCTATTCTATTCTATTCTATATTCTATTTTCCATTCTATTCTATATTCTCTATTCTATTCTATATTATATTTTCTATTCCATTCTATTCTGTATTCTATTCTATATTATATTTTCTATTCCATTCTATTCTGTATTCTATTTTCCATTCTATTCTAAATTCTGTATTCTGTTCTATATTATATTTTCTATTCCATTCTGTTCTGTATTCTATTCTGTATTATATTTTCTATTCCATTCTATTCTGTATTCTATATTATATTTTCTATTCCATTCTATTCTGTATTCTATTTTCCATTCTATTCTATATTCTGTATTCTATTCTATATTATATTTTCTATTCCATTCTATTCTGTATTCTATTCTATATTATATTTTCTATTCCATTCTATTCTGTATTCTATTTTCCATTCTATTCTAAATTCTGTATTCTATTCTATATTATATTTTCTATTCCATTCTATTCTGTATTCTATTCTATATTATATTTTCTATTCCATTCTATTCTGTATTCTATTTTGCATTCTATTCTATATTCCGTATTCTATTCTATATTATATTTTCTATTCCATTCTATTCTGTATTCTATTTTCCATTCTATTCTAAATTCTGTATTCTATTCTATATTATATTTTCTATTCCATTCTATTCTGTATTCTATTCTATATTATATTTTCTATTCCATTCTATTCTGTATTCTATTTTCCATTCTATTCTATATTCTGTATTCTATTCTATTCTATTCTATTCTATTCTATTCTATTCTATTCTATTCTATATTATTCTATTCTATATTATTCTATTATATTTTCTATTCTATTCTATTCTATTCTATTCTATTCTATTCTATTCTATTCTATTCTATTCTATTCTATTCTATTCTATTCTATTCTATTCTATTCTATTCTATTCTATTCTATTTTCTATTCTATTCTATTCTATTCTATTGTATTCTATTCTATTCTATTCTATTCTATTCTATTCTATTATTTCCTCTCCTATTCTCTATCCTATTCTATTCTATTCTATTCTATTCTATTCTATTCTATTCTATTCTATTCTATTCTATATTCTATTTTCCATTCTATTCTATATTCTCTATTCTATTCTATATTATATTTTCTATTCCATTCTATTCTGTATTCTATTTTCCATTCTATTCTATATTCTGTATTCTATTCTATATTATATTTTCTATTCCATTCCATTCTGTTTTCTATTCTATATTATATTTTCTATTCCATTCTATTCTGTATTCTATTTTGCATTCTATTCTATATTCCGTATTCTATTCTATATTATATTTTCTATTCCATTCTATTCTTTATTCTATTTTCCATTCTATTCTATATTCCGTATTCTATTCTATATTATATTTTCTATTCCATTCTATTCTGTATTCTATTCTATATTATATTTTCTATTCCATTCTATTCTGTATTCTATTTTCCATTCTATTCTATATTCCGTATTCTATTCTATATTATATTTTCTATTCCATTCTATTCTGTATTTTATTCTATATTATATTTTCTATTCCATTCTATTCTGTATTCTATTTTCCATTCTATTCTATATTCCGTATTCTATTCTATATTATATTTTCTATTCCATTCTATTCTGTATTCTATTCTATATTATATTTTCTATTCCATTCTATTCTGTATTCTATTTTCCATTCTATTCTATATTCTGTATTCTATTCTATATTCTATTTTCTATTCCATTCTATTCTGTATTCTATTCTATATTCTATTTTCTATTCCATTCTATTCTGTATTCTATTCTATATTATATTTTCTATTCCATTCTATTCTGTATTCTATTTTGCATTCTATTCTATATTCCGTATTCTATTCTATATTATATTTTCTATTCCATTCTATTCTTTATTCTATTTTCCATTCTATTCTATATTCCGTATTCTATTCTATATTATATTTTCTATTCCATTCTATTCTGTATTCTATTCTATATTATATTTTCTATTCCATTCTATTCTGTATTCTATTTTCCATTCTATTCTATATTCCGTATTCTATTCTATATTATATTTTCTATTCCATTCTATTCTGTATTTTATTCTATATTATATTTTCTATTCCATTCTATTCTGTATTCTATTTTCCATTCTATTCTATATTCCGTATTCTATTCTATATTATATTTTCTATTCCATTCTATTCTGTATTCTATTCTATATTATATTTTCTATTCCATTCTATTCTGTATTCTATTTTCCATTCTATTCTATATTCTGTATTCTATTCTATATTCTATTTTCTATTCCATTCTATTCTGTATTCTATTCTATATTATATTTTCTATTCCATTCTATTCTGTATTCTATTCTATATTATATATTTTCTATATTTTCTATATTTTCTATTCCATTCTATTCTGTATTCTATATTATATTTTCTATTCCATTCTATTCTGTATTCTATTTTCCATTCTATTCTATATTCTGTATTCTATTCTATATTATATTTTCTATTCCATTCTATTCTGTATTCTATTCTATATTATATTTTCTATTCCATTCTATTCTGTATTCTATTTTGCATTCTATTCTATATTCCGTATTCTATTCTATATTATATTTTCTATTCCATTCTATTCTGTATTCTATTTTCCATTCTATTCTAAATTCTGTATTCTATTCTATATTATATTTTCTATTCCATTCTATTCTGTATTCTATTCTATATGATATTTTCTATTCCATTCTATTCTGTATTCTATTTTGCATTCTATTCTATATTCCGTATTCTATTCTATATTATATTTTCTATTCCATTCTATTCTGTATTCTATTTTCCATTCTATTCTAAATTCTGTATTCTATTCTATATTATATTTTCTATTCCATTCTATTCTGTATTCTATTCTATATTATATTTTCTATTCCATTCTATTCTGTATTCTATTTTGCATTCTATTCTATATTCCGTATTCTATTCTATATTATATTTTCTATTCCATTCTATTCTGTATTCTATTTTCCATTCTATTCTAAATTCTGTATTCTATTCTATATTATATTTTCTATTCCATTCTATTCTGTATTCTATTCTATATTATATTTTCTATTCCATTCTATTCTGTATTCTATTTTGCATTCTATTCTATATTCCGTATTCTATTCTATATTATATTTTCTATTACATTCTATTCTGTATTCTATTTTCCATTCTATTCTATATTCTGTATTCTATTCTATTCTATTCTATTCTATTCTATTCTATTCTATATTATTCTATTCTATATTATTCTATTATATTTTCTATTCTATTCTATTCTATTCTATTCTATTCTATTCTATTCTATTCTATATTATTCTATTCTATATTATTCTATTCTATTTTCTATTCTATTCTATTCTATTCTATTCTATTCTATTCTATTCTATTCTATTCTATTCTATTCTATATTCTATTTTCCATTCTATTCTATATTCTCTATTCTATTCTATATTATATTTTCTATTCCATTCTATTCTTTATTCTATTTTCCATTCTATTCTATATTCCGTATTCTATTCTATATTATATTTTCTATTCCATTCTATTCTGTATTCTATTTTCCATTCTATTCTATATTCCGTATTCTATTCTATATTATATTTTCTATTCCATTCTATTCTTTATTCTATTTTCCATTCTATTCTATATTCCGTATTCTATTCTATATTATATTTTCTATTCCATTCTATTCTGTATTCTATTTTCCATTCTATTCTATATTCCGTATTCTATTCTATATTATATTTTCTATTCCATTCTATTCTGTATTCTATTTTCCATTCTATTCTATATTCCGTATTCTATTCTATATTATATTTTCTATTCCATTCTATTCTGTATTCTATTCTATATTATATTTTCTATTCCATTCTATTCTGTATTCTATTTTCCATTCTATTCTAAATTCCGTATTCTATTCTATATTATATTTTCTATTCCATTCTATTCTGTATTCTATTTTCCATTCTATTCTAAATTCTGTATTCTATTCTATATTATATTTTCTATTCCATTCTATTCTGTATTCTATTCTATATTATATTTTCTATTCCATTCTATTCTGTATTCTATTTTGCATTCTATTCTATATTCCGTATTCTATTCTATATTATATTTTCTATTACATTCTATTCTGTATTCTATTTTCCATTCTATTCTATATTCTGTATTCTATTCTATTCTATTCTATTCTATTCTATTCTATTCTATTCTATATTATTCTATTCTATATTATTCTATTATATTTTCTATTCTATTCTATTCTATTCTATTCTATTCTATTCTATTCTATTCTATTCTATTCTATTCTATTCTATTTCCTATCCTATTCTCTATCCTATCCTATCCTATCCTATCCTATCCTATCCTATCCTATCCTATTCTATTCTATTCTATTCTATTCTATTCTATTCTATTCTATTCTATTCTTTCCTATCCTATTCTCTATCCTATTCTATTCTATTCTATTCTATTCTATTCTATATTCTATTTTCCATTCTATTCTATATTCTCTATTCTATTCTATATTATATTTTCTATTCCATTCTATTCTGTATTCTATTTTCCATTCTATTCTATATTCTGTATTCTATTCTATATTATATTTTCTATTCCATTCCATTCTGTTTTCTATTCTATATTATATTTTCTATTCCATTCTATTCTGTATTCTATTTTGCATTCTATTCTATATTCCTTATTCTATTCTATATTATATTTTCTATTCCATTCTATTCTGTATTCTATTTTCCATTCTATTCTATATTCCGTATTCTATTCTATATTATATTTTCTATTCCATTCTATTCTTTATTCTATTTTCCATTCTATTCTATATTCCGTATTCTATTCTATATTATATTTTCTATTCCATTCTATTCTGTATTCTATTCTATATTATATTTTCTATTCCATTCTATTCTGTATTCTATTTTCCATTCTATTCTATATTCCGTATTCTATTCTATATTATATTTTCTATTCCATTCTATTCTGTATTTTATTCTATATTATATTTTCTATTCCATTCTATTCTGTATTCTATTTTCCATTCTATTCTATATTCCGTATTCTATTCTATATTATATTTTCTATTCCATTCTATTCTGTATTCTATTCTATATTATATTTTCTATTCCATTCTATTCTGTATTCTATTTTCCATTCTATTCTATATTCTGTATTCTATTCTATATTCTATTTTCTATTCCATTATATTCTGTATTCTATTCTATATTATATTTTCTATTCCATTCTATTCTGTATTCTATTTTGCATTCTATTCTATATTCCGTATTCTATTCTATATTATATTTTCTATTACATTCTATTCTGTATTCTATTTTCCATTCTATTCTATATTCTGTATTCTATTCTATTCTATTCTATTCTATTCTATTCTATTCTATTCTATTCTATATTATTCTATTCTATATTATTCTATTATATTTTCTATTCTATTCTATTCTATTCTATTCTATTCTATTTCCTATCCTATTCTCCTATCCTATCCTATCCTATCCTATCCTATCCTATCCTATCCTATCCGATTCTATTCTATTCTATTCTATTCTATTCTATTATTTCCTATCCTATTCTCTATCCTATTCTATTCTATTCTATTCTATTCTATTCTATTCTATTCTATATTCTATTTTCCATTCTATTCTATATTCTCTATTCTATTCTATATTATATTTTCTATTCCATTCTATTCTGTATTCTATTCTATATTATATTTTCTATTCCATTCTATTCTGTATTCTATTTTCCATTCTATTCTAAATTCTGTATTCTGTTCTATATTATATTTTCTATTCCATTCTGTTCTGTATTCTATTCTGTATTATATTTTCTATTCCATTCTATTCTGTATTCTATATTATATTTTCTATTCCATTCTATTCTGTATTCTATTTTCCATTCTATTCTATATTCTGTATTCTATTCTATATTATATTTTCTATTCCATTCTATTCTGTATTCTATTCTATATTATATTTTCTATTCCATTCTATTCTGTATTCTATTTTCCATTCTATTCTAAATTCTGTATTCTATTCTATATTATATTTTCTATTCCATTCTATTCTGTATTCTATTCTATATTATATTTTCTATTCCATTCTATTCTGTATTCTATTTTGCATTCTATTCTATATTCCGTATTCTATTCTATATTATATTTTCTATTCCATTCTATTCTGTATTCTATTTTCCATTCTATTCTAAATTCTGTATTCTATTCTATATTATATTTTCTATTCCATTCTATTCTGTATTCTATTCTATATTATATTTTCTATTCCATTCTATTCTGTATTCTATTTTCCATTCTATTCTATATTCTGTATTCTATTCTATTCTATTCTATTCTATTCTATTCTATTCTATTCTATTCTATTCTATATTATTCTATTCTATATTATTCTATTATATTTTCTATTCTATTCTATTCTATTCTATTCTATTCTATTCTATTCTATTCTATTCTATTCTATTCTATTCTATTATTATATTTTCTATTCTATTCTATTCTATTCTATTGTATTCTATTCTATTCTATTCTATTCTATTCTATTCTATTATTTCCTCTCCTATTCTCTATCCTATTCTATTCTATTCTATTCTATTCTATTCTATTCTATTCTATATTCTATTTTCCATTCTATTCTATATTCTCTATTCTATTCTATATTATATTTTCTATTCCATTCTATTCTGTATTCTATTTTCCATTCTATTCTATATTCTGTATTCTATTCTATATTATATTTTCTATTCCATTCCATTCTGTTTTCTATTCTATATTATATTTTCTATTCCATTCTATTCTGTATTCTATTTTGCATTCTATTCTATATTCCGTATTCTATTCTATATTATATTTTCTATTCCATTCTATTCTTTATTCTATTTTCCATTCTATTCTATATTCCGTATTCTATTCTATATTATATTTTCTATTCCATTCTATTCTGTATTCTATTCTATATTATATTTTCTATTCCATTCTATTCTGTATTCTATTTTCCATTCTATTCTATATTCCGTATTCTATTCTATATTATATTTTCTATTCCATTCTATTCTGTATTTTATTCTATATTATATTTTCTATTCCATTCTATTCTGTATTCTATTTTCCATTCTATTCTATATTCCGTATTCTATTCTATATTATATTTTCTATTCCATTCTATTCTGTATTCTATTCTATATTATATTTTCTATTCCATTCTATTCTGTATTCTATTTTCCATTCTATTCTATATTCTGTATTCTATTCTATATTCTATTTTCTATTCCATTCTATTCTGTATTCTATTCTATATTATATTTTCTATTCCATTCTATTCTGTATTCTATTCTATATTATATTTTCTATTCCATTCTATTCTGTATTCTATTTTCCATTCTATTCTATATTCTGTATTCTATTCTATATTCTATTTTCTATTCCATTCTATTCTGTATTCTATTCTATATTATATTTTCTATTCCATTCTATTCTGTATTCTATTCTATATTATATATTTTCTATATTTTCTATATTTTCTATTCCATTCTATTCTGTATTCTATATTATATTTTCTATTCCATTCTATTCTGTATTCTATTTTCCATTCTATTCTATATTCTGTATTCTATTCTATATTATATTTTCTATTCCATTCTATTCTGTATTCTATTCTATATTATATTTTCTATTCCATTCTATTCTGTATTCTATTTTGCATTCTATTCTATATTCCTTATTCTATTCTATATTATATTTTCTATTCCATTCTATTCTGTATTCTATTTTCCATTCTATTCTATATTCCGTATTCTATTCTATATTATATTTTCTATTCCATTCTATTCTTTATTCTATTTTCCATTCTATTCTATATTCCGTATTCTATTCTATATTATATTTTCTATTCCATTCTATTCTGTATTCTATTCTATATTATATTTTCTATTCCATTCTATTCTGTATTCTATTTTCCATTCTATTCTATATTCTCTATTCTATTCTATATTATATTTTCTATTCCATTCTATTCTGTATTCTATTCTATATTATATTTTCTATTCCATTCTATTCTGTATTCTATTTTCCATTCTATTCTAAATTCTGTATTCTGTTCTATATTATATTTTCTATTCCATTCTGTTCTGTATTCTATTCTGTATTATATTTTCTATTCCATTCTATTCTGTATTCTATATTATATTTTCTATTCCATTCTATTCTGTATTCTATTTTCCATTCTATTCTATATTCTGTATTCTATTCTATATTATATTTTCTATTCCATTCTATTCTGTATTCTATTCTATATTATATTTTCTATTCCATTCTATTCTGTATTCTATTTTGCATTCTATTCTATATTCCGTATTCTATTCTATATTATATTTTCTATTCCATTCTATTCTGTATTCTATTTTCCATTCTATTCTAAATTCTGTATTCTATTCTATATTATATTTTCTATTCCATTCTATTCTGTATTCTATTCTATATTATATTTTCTATTCCATTCTATTCTGTATTCTATTTTCCATTCTATTCTATATTCTGTATTCTATTCTATTCTATTCTATTCTATTCTATTCTATTCTATTCTATTCTATTCTATTCTATTCTATTCTATTCTATTCTATATTATTCTATTCTATATTATTCTATTATATTTTCTATTCTATTCTATTCTATTCTATTCTATTCTATTCTATTCTATTATATTTTCTATTCTATTCTATTCTATTCTATTGTATTCTATTCTATTCTATTCTATTCTATTCTATTCTATTATTTCCTCTCCTATTCTCTATCCTATTCTATTCTATTCTATTCTATTCTATTCTATTCTATTCTATTCTATTCTATTCTATATTCTATTTTCCATTCTATTCTATATTCTCTATTCTATTCTATATTATATTTTCTATTCCATTCTATTCTGTATTCTATTTTCCATTCTATTCTATATTCTGTATTCTATTCTATATTATATTTTCTATTCCATTCCATTCTGTTTTCTATTCTATATTATATTTTCTATTCCATTCTATTCTGTATTCTATTTTGCATTCTATTCTATATTCCGTATTCTATTCTATATTATATTTTCTATTCCATTCTATTCTTTATTCTATTTTCCATTCTATTCTATATTCCGTATTCTATTCTATATTATATTTTCTATTCCATTCTATTCTGTATTCTATTCTATATTATATTTTCTATTCCATTCTATTCTGTATTCTATTTTCCATTCTATTCTATATTCCGTATTCTATTCTATATTATATTTTCTATTCCATTCTATTCTGTATTTTATTCTATATTATATTTTCTATTCCATTCTATTCTGTATTCTATTTTCCATTCTATTCTATATTCCGTATTCTATTCTATATTATATTTTCTATTCCATTCTATTCTGTATTCTATTCTATATTATATTTTCTATTCCATTCTATTCTGTATTCTATTTTCCATTCTATTCTATATTCTGTATTCTATTCTATATTCTATTTTCTATTCCATTCTATTCTGTATTCTATTCTATATTATATTTTCTATTCCATTCTATTCTGTATTCTATTCTATATTATATTTTCTATTCCATTCTATTCTGTATTCTATTTTCCATTCTATTCTATATTCTGTATTCTATTCTATATTCTATTTTCTATTCCATTCTATTCTGTATTCTATTCTATATTATATTTTCTATTCCATTCTATTCTGTATTCTATTCTATATTATATATTTTCTATATTTTCTATATTTTCTATTCCATTCTATTCTGTATTCTATATTATATTTTCTATTCCATTCTATTCTGTATTCTATTTTCCATTCTATTCTATATTCTGTATTCTATTCTATATTATATTTTCTATTCCATTCTATTCTGTATTCTATTCTATATTATATTTTCTATTCCATTCTATTCTGTATTCTATTTTGCATTCTATTCTATATTCCGTATTCTATTCTATATTATATTTTCTATTCCATTCTATTCTGTATTCTATTTTCCATTCTATTCTAAATTCTGTATTCTATTCTATATTATATTTTCTATTCCATTCTATTCTGTATTCTATTCTATATTATATTTTCTATTCCATTCTATTCTGTATTCTATTTTGCATTCTATTCTATATTCCGTATTCTATTCTATATTATATTTTCTATTCCATTCTATTCTGTATTCTATTTTCCATTCTATTCTAAATTCTGTATTCTATTCTATATTATATTTTCTATTCCATTCTATTCTGTATTCTATTCTATATTATATTTTCTATTCCATTCTATTCTGTATTCTATTTTGCATTCTATTCTATATTCCGTATTCTATTCTATATTATATTTTCTATTACATTCTATTCTGTATTCTATTTTCCATTCTATTCTATATTCTGTATTCTATTCTATTCTATTCTATTCTATTCTATTCTATTCTATATTATTCTATTCTATATTATTCTATTATATTTTCTATTCTATTCTATTCTATTCTATTCTATTCTATTCTATTCTATTCTATATTATTCTATTCTATATTATTCTATTATATTTTCTATTCTATTCTATTCTATTCTATTCTATTCTATTCTATTCTATTCTGTTATTTCCTATCCTATTCTCTATCCTATTCTATTCTATTCTATTCTATTCTATTCTATTCTATTCTATATTCTATTTTCCATTCTATTCTATATTCTCTATTCTATTCTATATTATATTTTCTATTCCATTCTATTCTGTATTCTATTTTCCATTCTATTCTATATTCTGTATTCTATTCTATATTATATTTTCTATTCCATTCCATTCTGTTTTCTATTCTATATTATATTTTCTATTCCATTCTATTCTGTATTCTATTTTGCATTCTATTCTATATTCCTTATTCTATTCTATATTATATTTTCTATTCCATTCTATTCTGTATTCTATTTTCCATTCTATTCTATATTCCATATTCTATTCTATATTATATTTTCTATTCCATTCTATTCTTTATTCTATTTTCCATTCTATTCTATATTCCGTATTCTATTCTATATTATATTTTCTATTCCATTCTATTCTGTATTCTATTCTATATTATATTTTCTATTCCATTCTATTCTGTATTCTATTTTCCATTCTATTCTATATTCCGTATTCTATTCTATATTATATTTTCTATTCCATTCTATTCTGTATTTTATTCTATATTATATTTTCTATTCCATTCTATTCTGTATTCAATTTTCTATTCTATTCTATATTCCGTATTCTATTCTATATTATATTTTCTATTCCATTCTATTCTGTATTCTATTCTATATTATATTTTCTATTCCATTCTATTCTGTATTCTATTTTCCATTCTATTCTATATTCTGTATTCTATTCTATATTATATTTTCTATTCCATTCTATTCTGTATTTTATTCTATATTATATTTTCTATTCCATTCTATTCTGTATTCTATTTTCCATTCTATTCTATATTCCGTATTCTATTCTATATTATATTTTCTATTCCATTCTATTCTGTATTCTATTCTATATTATATTTTCTATTCCATTCTATTCTGTATTCTATTTTCCATTCTATTCTATATTCTGTATTCTATTCTATTCTATTCTATTCTATTCTATTCTATATTATTCTATTCTATATTATTCTATTATATTTTCTATTCTATTCTATTCTATTCTATCCTATTCTATTCTATTCTATTCTATTTCCTATCCTATTCTCTATCCTATCCTATCCTATCCTATCCTATCCTATCCTATCCTATTCTATTCTATTCTATTCTATTCTATTCTATTCTATTATTTCCTATCCTATTCTCTATTCTATTCTATTCTATTCTATTCTATATTCTATTTTCCATTCTATTCTATATTCTCTATTCTATTCTATATTATATTTTCTATTCCATTCTATTCTGTATTCTATTCTATATTATATTTTCTATTCCATTCTGTTCTGTATTCTATTCTGTATTATATTTTCTATTCCATTCTATTCTGTATTCTATATTATATTTTCTATTCCATTCTATTCTGTATTCTATTTTCCATTCTATTCTATATTCTGTATTCTATTCTATATTATATTTTCTATTCTATTCTATTCTATTCTATTCTATTCTATTCTATTTCCTATCCTATTCTCTATCCTATCCTATCCTATCCTATCCTATCCTATCCTATCCTATCCTATCCTATCCTATCCTATTCTATTCTATTCTATTCTATTCTATTCTATTCTATTCTATTCTATTCTATTCTATTCTATTATTTCCTATCCTATTCTCTATCCTATTCTATTCTATTCTATTCTATTCTATTCTATTCTATTCTATTCTATTCTATTCTATTCTATTCTATTCTATATTCTATTTTCCATTCTATTCTATATTCTCTATTCTATTCTATATTATATTTTCTATTCCATTCTATTCTGTATTCTATTCTATATTATATTTTCTATTCCATTCTATTCGGTATTCTATTTTCCATTCTATTCTAAATTCTGTATTCTATTCTATATTATATTTTCTATTCCATTCTGTTCTGTATTCTATTCTGTATTATATTTTCTATTCCATTCTATTCTGTATTCTATTTTCCATTCTATTCTATATTCTGTATTCTATTCTATATTATATTTTCTATTCCATTCTATTCTGTATTCTATTCTATATTATATTTTCTATTCCATTCTATTCTGTATTCTATTTTGCATTCTATTCTAAATTCTGTATTCTATTCTATATTATATTTTCTATTCCATTCTATTCTGTATTCTATTTTCCATTCTATTCTAAATTCTGTATTCTATTCTATATTCTATTTTCTATTCCATTCTATTCTGTATTCTATATTATATTTTCTATTCCATTCTATTCTGTATTCTATTTTGCATTCTATTCTATATTCCGTATTCTATTCTATATTATATTTTCTATTACATTCTATTCTGTATTCTATTTTCCATTCTATTCTATATTCTGTATTCTATTCTATTCTATTCTATTCTATTCTATTCTATTCTATTCTATTTTATTCTATTCTATTCTATATTATTCTATTCTATATTATTCTATTATATTTTCTATTCTATTCTATTCTATTCTATTCTATTCTATTCTATTCTATTCTATTCTATTCTATTCTATTCTATTTCCTATCCTATTCTCTATCCTATCCTATCCTATCCTATCCTATCCTATCCTATTCTATTCTATTCTATTCTATTCTATTCTATTCTATTCTATTCTATTCTATTCTATTATTTCCTATCCTATTCTCTATCCTATTCTATTCTATTCTATTCTATTCTATTCTATATTCTATTTTCCATTCTATTCTATATTCTCTATTCTATTCTATATTATATTTTCTATTCCATTCTATTCTGTATTCTATTTTCCATTCTATTCTATATTCTGTATTCTATTCTATATTATATTTTCTATTCCATTCCATTCTGTTTTCTATTCTATATTATATTTTCTATTCCATTCTATTCTGTATTCTATTTTGCATTCTATTCTATATTCCTTATTCTATTCTATATTATATTTTCTATTCCATTCTATTCTGTATTCTATTTTGCATTCTATTCTATATTCCGTATTCTATTCTATATTATATTTTCTATTCCATTCTATTCTTTATTCTATTTTCCATTCTATTCTATATTCCGTATTCTATTCTATATTATATTTTCTCTTCCATTCTATTCTGTATTCTATTCTATATTATATTTTCTATTCCATTCTATTCTGTATTCTATTTTCCATTCTATTCTATATTCCGTATTCTATTCTATATTATATTTTCTATTCCATTCTATTCTGTATTTTATTCTATATTATATTTTCTATTCCATTCTATTCTGTATTCTATTTTCCATTCTATTCTATATTCCGTATTCTATTCTATATTATATTTTCTATTCCATTCTATTCTGTATTCTATTCTATATTATATTTTCTATTCCATTCTATTCTGTATTCTATTTTCCATTCTATTCTATATTCTGTATTCTATTCTATATTCTATTTTCTATTCCATTCTATTCTGTATTCTATTCTATATTATATTTTCTATTCCATTCTATTCTGTATTCTATTTTGCATTCTATTCTATATTCCGTATTCTATTCTATATTATATTTACTATTACATTCTATTCTGTATTCTATTTTCCATTCTATTCTATATTCTGTATTCTATTCTATTCTATTCTATTCTATTCTATTCTATTCTATATTATTCTATTCTATATTATTCTATTATATTTTCTATTCTATTCTATTCTATTCTATTCTATTCTATTCTATTCTATTCTATTCTATTTTATTCTATTCTATTCTATTTTATTCTATTCTATTCTATATTATTCTATTCTATATTATTCTATTATATTTTCTATTCTATTCTATTCTATTCTATTCTATTCTATTCTATTCTATTCTATTCTATTCTATTCTATTTCCTATCCTATTCTCTATCCTATCCTATCCTATCCTATCCTATCCTATCCTATCCTATCCTATCCTATCCTATCCTATTCTATTCTATTCTATTCTATTCTATTCTATTCTATTCTATTATTTCCTATCCTATTCTCTATCCTATTCTATTCTATTCTATTCTATTCTATTCTATTCTATTCTATTCTATATTATATTTTCCATTCTATTCTATATTCTCTATTCTATTCTATATTATATTTTCTATTCCATTCTATTCTGTATTCTATTCTATATTATATTTTCTATTCCATTCTATTCTGTATTCTATTTTCCATTCTATTCTAAATTCTGTATTCTATTCTATATTATATTTTCTATTCCATTCTGTTCTGTATTCTATTCTGTATTATATTTTCTATTCCATTCTATTCTGTATTCTATATTATATTTTCTATTCCATTCTATTCTGTATTCTATTTTCCATTCTATTCTATATTCTGTATTCTATTCTATATTATATTTTCTATTCCATTCTATTCTGTATTCTATTCTATATTATATTTTCTATTCCATTCTATTCTGTATTCTATTTTCCATTCTATTCTAAATTCTGTATTCTATTCTATATTATATTTTCTATTCCATTCTGTTCTGTATTCTATTCTGTATTATATTTTCTATTCCATTCTATTCTATTCTGTATTCTATTCTATATTATATTTTCTATTCCATTCTATTCTGTATTCTATTTTGCATTCTATTCTATATTCCGTATTCTATTCTATATTATATTTTCTATTCCATTCTATTCTGTATTCTATTTTCCATTCTATTCTAAATTCTGTATTCTATTCTATATTATATTTTCTATTACATTCTATTCTGTATTCTATTCTATATTATATTTTCTATTCCATTCTATTCTGTATTCTATTTTGCATTCTATTCTATATTCCGTATTCTATTCTATATTATATTTTCTATTACATTCTATTCTGTATTCTATTTTCCATTCTATTCTATATTCTGTATTCTATTCTATTCTATTCTATTCTATTCTATTCTATTCTATATTATTCTATTCTATATTATTCTATTATATTTTCTATTCTATTCTATTCTATTCTATTCTATTCTATTCTATTCTATTTCCTATCCTATTCTCTATCCTATCCTATCCTATCCTATCCTATCCTATTCTATTCTATTCTATTCTATTCTATTCTATTCTATTATTTCCTATCCTATTCTCTATCCTATTCTATTCTATTCTATTCTATTCTATTCTATTCTATTCTATTCTATTCTATTCTATTCTATTCTATATTCTATTTTCCATTCTATTCTATATTCTCTATTCTATTCTATATTATATTTTCTATTCCATTCTATTCTGTATTCTATTTTCCATTCTATTCTATATTCTGTATTCTATTCTATATTATATTTTCTATTCCATTCCATTCTGTTTTCTATTCTATATTATATTTTCTATTCCATTCTATTCTGTATTCTATTTTGCATTCTATTCTATATTCCTTATTCTATTCTATATTATATTTTCTATTCCATTCTATTCTGTATTCTATTTTCCATTCTATTCTATATTCTGTATTCTATTCTATATTATATTTTCTATTCCATTCTATTCTGTATTCTATTCTATATTATATTTTCTATTCCATTCTATTCTGTATTCTATTCTATATTATATTTTCTATTCCATTATATTCTGTATTCTATTTTCCATTCTATTCTAAATTCTGTATTCTATTCTATATTATATTTTCTATTCCATTCTATTCTATTCTGTATTCTATTCTATATTATATTTTCTATTCCATTCTATTCTGTATTCTATTTTGCATTCTATTCTATATTCCGTATTCTATTCTATATTATATTTTCTATTCCATTCTATTCTGTATTCTATTTTCCATTCTATTCTAAATTCTGTATTCTATTCTATATTATATTTTCTATTACATTCTATTCTGTATTCTATTCTATATTATATTTTCTATTCCATTCTATTCTGTATTCTATTTTGCATTCTATTCTATATTCCGTATTCTATTCTATATTATATTTTCTATTACATTCTATTCTGTATTCTATTTTCCATTCTATTCTATATTCTGTATTCTATTCTATTCTATTCTATTCTATTCTATTCTATTCTATTCTATATTATTCTATTCTATATTATTCTATTATATTTTCTATTCTATTCTATTCTATTCTATTCTATTCTATTCTATTCTATTTCCTATCCTATTCTCTATCCTATCCTATTCTCTATCCTATCCTATCCTATCCTATCCTATCCTATCCTATTCTATTCTATTCTATTCTATTCTATTCTATTCTATTATTTCCTATCCTATTCTCTATCCTATTCTATTCTATTCTATTCTATTCTATTCTATTCTATTCTATTCTATTCTATATTCTATTTTCCATTCTATTCTATATTCTCTATTCTATTCTATATTATATTTTCTATTCCATTCCATTCTGTTTTCTATTCTATATTATATTTTCTATTCCATTCTATTCTGTATTCTATTTTGCATTCTATTCTATATTCCTTATTCTATTCTATATTATATTTTCTATTCCATTCTATTCTGTATTCTATTTTCCATTCTATTCTATATTCCGTATTCTATTCTATATTATATTTTCTATTCCATTCTATTCTTTATTCTATTTTCCATTCTATTCTATATTCCGTATTCTATTCTATATTATATTTTCTATTCCATTCTATTATGTATTCTATTCTATATTATATTTTCTATTCCATTCTATTCTGTATTCTATTTTCCATTCTATTCTATATTCCGTATTCTCTTCTATATTATATTTTCTATTCCATTCTATTCTGTATTTTATTCTATATTATATTTTCTATTCCATTCTATTCTGTATTCTATTTTCCATTCTATTCTATATTCCGTATTCTATATTATATTTTCTATTCCATTCTATTCTGTATTCTATTTTCCATTCTATTCTATATTCTGTATTCTATTCTATATTCTATTTTCTATTCCATTCTATTCTGTATTCTATTCTATATTATATTTTCTATTCCATTCTATTCTGTATTCTATTTTGCATTCTATTCTATATTCCGTATTCTATTCTATATTATATTTTCTATTACATTCTATTCTGTATTCTATTTTCCATTCTATTCTATATTCTGTATTCTATTCTATTCTATTCTATTCTATTCTATTCTATTCTATTCTATTCTATTCTATATTATTCTATTATATTTTCTATTCTATTCTATTCTATTCTATTCTATTCTATTCTATTCTATTCTATTCTATTCTATTCTATTCTATTCTATTTCCTATCCTATTCTCTATCCTATCCTATCCTATCCTATCCTATCCTATCCTATCCTATTCTATTCTATTCTATTCTATTCTATTCTATTCTATTCTATTCTATTCTATTCTATTCTATTATTTCCTATCCTATTCTCTATCCTATTCTATTCTATTCTATTCTATTCTATTCTATTCTATATTCTATTTTCCATTCTATTCTATATTCTGTATTCTATTCTATATTATATTTTCTATTCCATTCTATTCTGTATTCTATTCTATATTATATTTTCTATTCCATTCTATTCTGTATTCTATTCTATATTATATTTTCTATTCCATTCTATTCTGTATTCTATTCTATATTATATTTTCTATTCCATTCTATTCTGTATTCTATTTTCCATTCTATTCTATATTCTGTATTCTATATTATATTTTCCATTCCATTCTATTCTGTATTCTATTCTATATTATATTTTCTATTCCATTCTATTCTGTATTCTATTCTATATTATATTTTCTATTCCATTCTATTCTGTATTCTATTTTCCATTCTATTCTATATTCTCTATTCTATTCTATATTATATTTTCTATTCCATTCTATTCTGTATTCTATTCTATATTATATTTTCTATTCCATTCTATTCTGTATTCTATTCTATATTATATTTTCTATTCCATTCCATTCTGTATTCTATTTTCCATTCTATTCTAAATTCTGTATTCTATTCTATATTATATTTTCTATTCCATTCTATTCTGTATTCTATTCTATATTATATTTTCTATTCCATTCTATTCTGTATTCTATATTATATTTTCTATTCCATTCTATTCTGTATTCTATTTTCCATTCTATTCTATATTCTGTATTCTATTCTATATTATATTTTCTATTCCATTCTATTCTATATTCTATTTTGCATTCTATTCTATATTCCGTATTCTATTCTATATTATATTTTCTATTCCATTCTATTCTGTATTCTATTTTGCATTCTATTCTATATTCCGTATTCTATTCTGTATTATATTTTCTATTCCATTCTATTCTGTATTCTATTCTATATTATATTTTCTATTCCATTCTATTCTGTATTCTATATTATATTTTCTATTCCATTCTATTCTGTATTCTATTTTGCATTCTATTCTATATTCTGTATTCTATTCTATATTATATTTTCTATTCCATTCTATTCTGTATTCTATTCTATATTATGTTTTCTATTCCATTCTATTCTGTATTCTATTCTATATTATATTTTCTATTCCATTCTATTCTGTATTCTATTTTCCATTCTATTCTATATTCTGTATTCTATTCTATATTATATTTTCTATTCCATTCTATTCTGTATTCTATTTTGCATTCTATTCTATATTCTGTATTCTTCTATATTATATTTTCTATTCCATTCTATTCTGTATTCTATTTTCCATTCTGTTCTATATTCTGTATTCTATTCTATATTATATTTTCTATTCCATTCTATTCTGTATTCTATTTTCCATTCTGTTCTATATTCTGTATTCTATTCTATATTATATTTTCTATTCCATTCTATTCTGTATTCTATTCTATATTATATTTTCTATTCCATTCTATTCTGTATTCTATTTTGCATTCTATTCTATATTCTGTATTCTATTCTATATTATATTTTCTATTCCATTCTATTCTGTATTCTATTTTCCATTCTGTTCTATATTCTGTATTCTATTCTATATTATATTTTCTATTCCATTCTATTCTGAATTCTATTCTATATTATATTTTCTATTCCATTCTATTCTGTATTCTATTTTCCATTCTATTCTAAATTCTGTATTCTATTCTATATTATATTTTCTATTCCATTCTATTCTGTATTCTATTTTCCATTCTATTCTAAATTCTGTATTCTATTCTATATTATATTTTCTATTCCATTCTATTCTGTATTCTATTTTCCATTCTATTCTATTCTATTCTATTCTATTCTATTCTATTCTATTCTATTCTATTCTATTCTATTCTATTCTATTCTATTCTATTCTATTCTATTCTGTATTCTATTTTCCATTCCATTCTATTTTTATTTTATTTTAGTCGCGTCTATATTCTATTCCATTGTCTCTGTCGTTCTTCTCTTTCTTTTTAGCTCTTTCTCTCTCATTCTTTCTCTCTCTTGCTGCCTTCGTTCCTTCTTTTGTCTCTTTCTAGCTCTCCCGCTTTCTGTTTCTCTCTCTTGTTTTTTTCTTTTCTCTCTTTCCCTCTCTCTTTCTCTCTGTCGTTCTCTTTCTGGCTTTCCGTCTCTCTCTTTCTGTTTCACTCTCACTCTCTCACTCTCTCTCTCACTTTCACTCTCACTCTCTCACTTTCACTTTCACTCTCACTCTCACTCACTCTTTCAACTCTGTGAACCCCCCCAGAGGACAACCAGCTCAGCATGGCATTAGCCACTGCCCACCCCACTTCCCTTTTCTCAATCTCTCTTAAGCGGACCAAGTTTGAAAGTCTCTTCAGCGGCTTAAAAATCTTTCCATGTCTCTTCCCGGGTGGAACGTTTAACTTCTCTCTTTCCCTCCCACCCCAAACCCTCTTTCTCTTCCCCCCCCCCCATCCAGATGGCTCCCGGAGCATCTCCACCTCAACGCCGAGCGGGGAAGTCCAGCCCGCCGCGCCGATTCCTCCGGCCGTGACGCCCGACTCTCCCACCGACGTGTCGGCGTTCCTGCCGGCGAAGAAGGAAGACCGGCCGCAGCCCGAGGGAGCCAGTTGCGAGGCCGCGGCCGGCCACGCCGCAGCCGGCCCGGGGACCCTGACCGAATGCGGCCAGATGGTGACGGAACAGGTGCCCAAATCCGGCGGGCCGCAGCCGCAAAGTCTCAGACGCTCTCCGGGGACGGAGCTGCTGGACGCACGCATCGTGATGGGCGAGGAGGCCCTCTGCCTGGGGGTGGCAATCCGGGACACTCCCGGGACCATTCCCAGCGAGGAGACGAGACACATGGACCGCGAAGGCTCAGAGCCGCCCGCGGTGCTCCAGGGTGCCCCTCTCCCACCCGTGGCAAGAGACTTCGGTAACTGCCACTCCTACGTCGCCGCGCCTCCACCCGGACGTCCGAAGCCCCAGGAGCCAGTGGCGACGGGCCTGTTCCTTCTCTCTCAGGGTGAGCCAAAGGCTGACGTGCCTTCCCCACCTCCCACAATGGCCAAAGAGCTTCCTGCGGGCCTGGCCGAGGCCCCGCTCTTCCTTGCCAAGCCCGCCGGTAGCCTCGAGTCCGAGTTGTACTTCACCGCTCCCTCCACCCCGATCCGGACTGTCTTCCCCCATCTCCGGCAGACCCCGTTCCCGAAAGACAGTCTGAGCGAGGAGCAGAATGACATGGACAGTGAAGGCCTCTGCTCCCCACCCACCTCTCCTTCGGGCTCCTACATCACCGCCGAGGGTGGCAGTTGGACATCGTCGGGAACGGCGAGCTCTTCCCCGTCCTGCTCGCCGAATCTCTTAGCCGAGCCGGACGCCGCCCAGGCGCCAGCAGCCACTGAGGAGGCAGGGTTATCGGAGCTCGGCCTTGGCGAAGGGGAAGCCACGCTCTCCAGGGGGAGCTGCCCGCTTCTTGGGTACGAGGGCATTTTCCGAGGGCTGTCCTTCAGACCCTACCCGGCGGAGGAAGGCGGCGGAGACGAAGAGGAGGGGGCTCCCTTGGAGGAAGGCTGGGTAAGCGAAAGCCCGCTCCCACAGACGGCGGAGCATCCCTCGTGGGCCCCAGACGGCGACGATTCCGAGGACGCCGCCAACCTCAGCGCCAGCCCTTTGGAGGATGACTGCCCGCTTCGTAGGTACGAGGGCATTTTCCAAGGGCTGTCCTTCATTTCCTACCCGGTGGAGGAAGGTGGCGGAGGCGAGGAAGAGGAGGGGGCTCCATTGGAGGAAGGCTGGGTAAGCCAAAGCCCGCTCCTGCAGACGGCGGAGCACCCCTTGTGGGCCCCCAACAGCGACGATTCCGAGGACGCCGCCGACCTCAGCGCCAGCCCTTTGGAGGAGGACGGGCGTGCGTCGCCTCTGTTTGAGGCCGAAATCAGAGATTTCCCCAAAAGAGGGTCCGAAGCGTGCCCCTTTGCTCGTCCCCTTGCCGCCGTCTCGGGCCCTCCTCCTGAGCTTGGTGGCGTGTTGGGAGTGGGCCACGCCGAGGCGGCTGAACCTGCTGGCCCTGACCGGCAGCCACCTGCCTCTTCTCCGGAGGAGGGCGGGGAGACCGCCGAGAGCGATCGGATGATTCCCGCTCTGTTCCTCCCCTTCCGGGGTAGCCTCCTTTTCGAGGCGGAATCCATGGAGATCACGCTCTTACCGCCAGGAGAGGTGGTGGAGAACGACGCTCTGTACGGCGGGGAAGAGGACGACAGCACCTCGGTCTCCTTCCTGCACTCTCTCTCTGAAACCTCTCTCGACGAAGGGGTGGACGAGACCTTTGCCTATCCGGACGACACCTCGCCGTCCTCCGGCTCGGCTTCCGACGACGGCGAGGGCAGTCTGCAGCCGCACCCCGTTGCGCCGCAGGCTGGTCCCACGGATCCAGTTGCCGAGGCCAAAGAAGACGAGCTGGGGAGGGCCCCGTCGCCCCCAGACAGGGAGAGCCAGAGGGAGGCGTGTGGCACGGATGAAGATACTGTGCGGGGAGCCGGCGAAGAAGCTCCGCCATCTGCCGGAGAGGGCGAGGAGGAGAGCGTGCCTCAAGAGGAAGAGGGGATGCCGGAGGATCCCAGGAAACCTCCCCAATCCTTTGACGCAATGGTCGTCTCTAGGCCGGAGAGCTCAGGTAGTAGTACCACCTCAAGGAGCAGCTGTAATTCTCCTCTGGGCCCAGGAGAAGCATCTCTGTTGGAGCAGGACTCCGCGGTGACTTCCGAAGAGGTGACTTCCCCAACTCAGGGTGAAACGGAAGACGCGTCCCTCAAGGAACTGCTCCTCGCCCACCTCTCTCCAACACATCGGCCTCCCCCGGATGTCCGGTCAACCCCGCTGGAGTCGGGCGGGCTGCCCGAGGGTGGAGAGTGTCTGATCGCTTGCTTCGACACCGACGATGAATTGGACAACCAGCCTCCCTCGGCCCTCGAGGACTCCCCACCGGCGGGCTCCTTCGCTGAAGAATGGGTGGGCCGGGTGTCCGACGGGTCGGTCATCACCCTGGGATGGAACCCCCAAGCATGCCCAGTGGAGCTGGAAGATCTGGACGTGGTGGAGCACCCCGACTCCTCCAGCCCGGACATGGGCGCGCGGCTGGAAGAGTCGGAGAAACAGCTGATGGAGCTCCTGGACCAAGACGGGGCCAGCAGCAGAAGCTCGGCGGACCTGGAGCAGGCGGACGCAGAGACATCGGACGCTGCTGCTTCCGAGAAGGAACGACCCTTTGCGACGCCTCCCCTCGAAGCTGAGGTGGCTCTTTTAGAGCAACGTGAAGTCACCCGAGCGGACGCCGAAACGACCCAGGACAGCCTCGTCGCCTGTCTGGAGTCAGACGATGAGCTGGAGGAAGCGTCATCCCTTGACCAGCTCAACAACAACGAGGAACGGGTGATAGCGGCGTTCTCCGAGGCGGAATCCGACGCTCTCTTGGCGCCGAGCCGCACCCCGGAAAACCTCCTCGGGGAAGACAACGGGGTCCTTCTAGATGCCTCGGGACTTTTGCCTCCGGCATCTCCACCCGGGCTGGAGCAAGCAGTTGAACTGCAGAACTGGAGTTTGTGTGGAACCCAGAATAGCTCCATCGATCCAGAAATAGAGGACTACTCCGCACACTTTTCCAGCGAGGAAGCCGCGGTAGATGACACCACTGCTCCTAGCCTTTCGGAGCTCTGCTTGGAGACGGGCGAAACCGAAACGCTCAATGGAAGAGAGACTCAGGAGGGTGAGCGTGATCTTACGCCCGCGGAGGTAGAAGCGGGCAGCCACTCCACTGAAGCTTCAGAAGAAGACCTAGAGAAGGCCGAGGAAGCATTCGATCTGTCCAGGGAAGAGTTGGTTGAAGCCGAGAACGTAGTCGGAGCGGGGGTGGAGCCCCAGCGAGGGTTGTACGAGGAGGGTCACGCCGGTCCGAGCTGGGGCATGCCATCAGAGGAAGATGCATCAGAACTCGAGAGCGAAGAAGGCAGCAATGCGGACGTCGGGGCTGAAATCCCACCAGCAGAAGACCTCCAGGCGGATGCCCGTTGCTTCGCAGCAGATGCCACGGCGCCGTTAGAACTGGACATCTCGGCGACCCAGCAAAAACACGCTCACAATTTAGCAAGCCAGCTGTCCGGTCTGAAGGACGCGAATGCAAACGTGCTCCGGGGCCAAGAAGCCGAGCCCATCTCGGGCAGCACAGACCCTACCGCCGCTCCGGACGCGTTGGCAGCCTCTGATGGAACCACAGGCCACCGAGAAGAGGCTGGCGAAACCGTTGAGCCGGTTGACTCGGAAGATAGCGAAGAGTCCGTTGAATGTCCACAAAAGAAGAACGCGCCGGCTCTCGAAGCTCGCAGCACCGAGCCGATCCTTCAGCAAGGAACTGGCCCTCCAAAGGATGGTGAAGGGGTGGAATTGGTTGAGTCTCCACATGATTTGGGCGACGGTCATCCTTTGGACCCCGAGACTGGTACGGTTGAGACCGTCCCAGGCATTCTTCCCGTAGAACCGGTCGGCCAAACGCTCTCCGATCCTACAGATGACGTCCTTCCACCTAAGAAACACCCAGAAATTCAGAAGAAGACTTTTGCCCAAGCTCTTCTTCAAGGACTGCTTCCTGTTTTGGAAACGCGGCACCCTCAGCTGGAGGAAGCGGTGGAGCCTCCCTTGTTTTCTCCCAACCCGTCAGAGGAGTCCTACTCTCACCGGGCGTCCAGCTTCCTGATGACACCGGAGGACGTCTCCAACCAAGCCACCCTTTTGGCTCCATCTCCAGCTTCTGAAAGGGAAGAGTTGACCTCCGATCAAACCTGGGGCGGTCCGAATGCGGTTGTGGAAGAGAGCCATTCTCCGCAAGGCCTGGAGGCGGTGACGGCAGAGTTGGAGAACCTGATGGTTGAGGTGGAGAACCTCGACGCTGAAGGCTTGGAGGCTCCGCCAGAATGTTCTCCAGAAGAAGCGCTTCCCCAGCAGAGCATGGCTGTGTGTCTCCATTATAATGTTCTCGCCCGGGCACCTGTGGTCACCGCTCAGCCTGCCACGAAGCCAAGGGACGCGTCTCCCGAACCTGGGGAGCATCAATGGATCTTCTTAGCTTCGGAAGACCAGATCTACTTGAGCGATCTCCGTGAAGCTCAGGGGAGTCTTTCCAGTAGACCCGTGGAGGTGGAGCCGGCTGAGGCCGGAGAGTGTTTGGGAATCATGGACAAGGACCTGACCACGGCTGGTCCCGAAACCTCCACCCCAACCGTCCCTCAACAGCTCCAACCAACTGGTGCCTTGTTTCCAACTGGTGGCAGACCCACGGCATCTCTTTGGGCTCTTGAGGACCATCAACAAGTCACCGGTCTGCTGCAAGGCTCTTTCGGCAACCTGGAGGAGCGAAGAGTGGAGGCGGCGCATCTGATCGGTAGCCTCCTGGTAGCAGAAGCACAAGATCTCCTCGGCAGCCTGAAAGAGAACGTCTTGGAGAGCTTCTGCGGAGACCGTGTAGGAGAAGTGGCGAAAGCGAAACCTCCTGAGGAGCCTGAAGCCCCGCGGACGCAGGGGGAGGAGGGTGCGGACCCCGAGCCAAGCACCGGGCAACCTGGGGAGGAAGCCAAAGCTGAAGACCAAGCAGAGATGGCGGCGGAGGGCGGCACGGGAGAAGAAGTCCTGCCCGTCTCCGAAGGGACCTACGCGGAGGACGCTCTGCTGGGAGGGCCTTCGCCAAACGAAGCCGCCCAACTTGACCCGGAAGACTCCGGGGAAGATGAGGCGGACGTCAGGTACGGGAGCCCACCTCCAAGTTCTCCAGAAGGTCCTCTCAGACCAGAAGCCGGTAGGATGGCCGACGAGAAGACCCCGGGGAGGCAACGGGAGGATTCCTCGTCTGAAGATGCCTCGTCGTCTCGGGACTCTCCCGTTCCTCTGGCTTGCCGCTCCGGCGGAACCTCGTCACCAGAGACGCGCGGCGGTCCCGCCGAACGACCCTCGTCCCCGGCCCTGGAGGAGACCCCCGTGGCCCTGCCTCCCGCTCCGACCTCTCAGTTCCCAGAAGTGCCTCCCGTGTTCTCCCCGATTCTGCCGCCTTCGCCTCCTTCCCGGGCTCCCGCCCAAGGCCCGTCAGCTACCTCGCGACTCGCTCCTTCGACCGCCAGTCCTTGTGTGGAATGCACGCCTGCCAAAGAGACGCTACCGCAAGACGCCCCCAAGCCCCCTGTGACAGGTAACAGCTTTTTTCTTTTTTCTTCCTGTACAGCTAATCCTCGGCTTTTCGTTTCATGACCGCAGCGTTTGTTTAACGACCGCAGGGGTGGCTTAACGGACACAGCAGCGGCTTCACGACCGCAGCGGGGGCTGAACAACTGCAACAGCACCTTAAGGACCGCAGCAGTACCTTAACGACTGTAGCGTTTGCTTAACAAATGCAACAGCAGCTGAATCACCGCAGCAGTGCCTTAACGACTGTAGTGTTTGCTTAACAACTGCAACAGCACCTTAATGACTGCAGCAGTACCTTAACGACTGTAGCGTTTGCTTAACAACTGCAACAGCACCTTAATGACTGCACCAGTACCTTAACGACTGTAGCGTTTGCTTAACAACAGCAACAGCACCTTAATGACTGCACCAGTACCTTAACGACTGTAGCGTTTGCTTAACAAATGCAACAGCAGCTTAATCACCGCAGCAGTGGCTTAACACACACAGCAGCGGCTTAATGACCGCAGCAGTGGCTTAACAACCACAACAGCACTTTAATGACTGCAGCAGTACCTTAACGACTGTAGCGTTTGCTTAACAACTGCAACAGCACCTTAATGACTGCAGCAGTACCTTAACGACTGTAGCGTTTGCTTAACAAATGCAACAGCAGCTTAATCACCGCAGCAGTGGCTTAACACACACAGCAGCGGCTTAATGACCGCAGCAGTGGCTTAACAACCACAACAGCACTTTAATGACTGCAGCAGTACCTTAACGACTGTAGCGTTTGCTTAACAAACGCAACAGCAGCTTAATCACCGCAGTAGTGGCTTAACAGACACAGCAGCGGCTTAATCACCGCACCGGTGGCTTAACAACTGCAACAGCACCTTAATGACTACAGCAGTACCTTAGCGACTGTAGCGTTTCCTTAACCGCAACAGCACCTTAATGACCAGCAGTACCTTAACGACTGTAGCGTTTGCTTAACAAATGCAATAGCAGCTTAATGACCGCAGCAGCGGCTTAACAGACACAGCAGTGGCTTAATGACCGCAGTGGTGGCTGAACAACTGTAGCGTTTCCTTAACAACTGCAACAGCACCTTAATGACTGCAGCAGTACCTTAATGACTGTAGCGTTTGCTTAACAACCGCAACAGCAGCTTAATCACAGCAGTAGTGGCTTAACAGACACAGCAGCGGCTTAATCACGGCACTGGTGGCTTAACAACCACAACGGCACCTTAATGACTGCAGCAGTGTCTTAACGACTGTAGCGTTTGCTTAACAACTGCAACAGCACCTTAATGACTGCAGCAGTACGTTAACGACTGTAGCGTTTGCTTAACAAACGCAACAGCAGCTTAATCACCGCAGTAGTGGCTTAACAGACACAGCAGCGGCTTAATCACCGCACTGGTGGCATAACAATCGCAACAGCACCTTAATGACCAGCAGTACCTTAACGACTGTAGCGTTTGCTTAACAAATGCAATAGCAGCTTAATGACCGTAGCAGCAGCTTAACAGACACAGCAGTGGCTTAATGACTGCAGTGGTGGCTGAACAACTGTAGCGTTTCCTTAACAACTGCAACAGCACCTTAATGACTGCAGCAGTACCTTAATGACTGTAGCGTTTGCTTAACAACCGGAACAGCAGCTTAATGACTGCAGCAGTACCTTAACGACTGTTGTTGTGGTTGTTAGTTGCGAAGCCGTGTCCGGCCCATCGCGACCCTATGGACAACGTTCCTCCAGGCCTTCCTGTCCTTAACGACTGTAGTGTTTCCTTAACAACCGCAACAGCACCTTAATGACTGCAGCAGTACCTTAACAATTGTAGCGTTTCCTTAACAACCGCAACAGCACCTTAATGACTGCAGCAGTACCTTAATGACTGTAGCCTTTGCTTAACAAATGCAACAGCAGCTTAATCACCGCAGTAGTGGCTTAACAGACACAGCAGCGGCTTAATCACTGCACTGGTGGCTTAACAACCGCAACAGCACCTTAATGACTGCAGCAGTACCTTAGCGACTGTAGCATTTCCTTAACAACTGCAACAGCACCTTAATGACTGCAGCAGTACCTTAATGACTGTAGCGTTTGCTTAACAACCGCAACAGCCGCTTAATCACCGCAGTAGTGGCTTAACAGACACAGCAGCGGCTTAATCACTGCACAGGTGGCTTAACAACCGCAACGGCACCTTAATGACTGCAGCAGTACCTTAGCGACTGTAGCGTTTGCTTAACAAACGCAACAGCAGCTTAATCACCGCAGTACTGGCTTAACAGACACAGCAGTGGCTTAACAACCGCAGCGGGGGCTTAACAACTGCAACAGCACCTTAAGGACCGCAGCAGTGGCTTAACAACTGTGGCGTTTCCTTAACAACCGCAAGAGCACCTTAATGACTGCAGCAGTACCTTAACGACTGTAGCGTTTCCTTAACAACCACAACAGCAGCTTAACGACTGCAGCAGTGGCTTAACAGCTATAGCGTTTGCTCAACCGCAACAACAGCTTACTGACCGCAGCACCGGCTTAACGACTGCAGCGTTCGCTTTACGACCATCCCAGTCACTTGACGACTGCACTAGTCCCTTCATCGTCGCAGTGGCTGAACGACCGCCGCTGCGGCTGATCGACGGCAGCTGCCGCTTCACAACTGCGGCGGTCGCTTTCGCCAGCGCCGCAAGCAAGGTGGTCAAAATCGGAACGGTCCCGTGGGCGGCCCGCCGTACGGCCCTCCCGTCAGACCGTGCGCAGCCTTCTTGCGCCGAGAGAGCCCAGGAGTAAACACCGTGAACAGTGTGTTTGTATTAAATGGTGGAGGTCATCTAGCCTGACCCCCCTGCTCAAGCAGGAGACCCTTACAGAATAACAAAGAGTTGGAGGGGACCTTGGAGGTCATCTAGCCTGACCCCCCCTGCCCTTACAGAATTACAGAATAAAAAAGAGTAGGAAGGGACCCTGGAGGTCATCTAGTCCAGCCCCCTGCTCATGCAGGAGACCCTTACGGAATAACTAGAGTTGGAAGGCACCTTGGAGGTCATCTAGCCTGACCCCCCTGCTCATGCAGGAGACCCTTAAAGAATTACAGAATAACTATAGTTGGAAGGGACCCTGGAGGTCATCCAGCCTGACCCCCTGCTCAAGCAGGAGACCCTTACAGAGTTACAGAATAACTAGAGTTGGAAGGGACCCTGGAGGTCATCTAGCCCAACCCTCTGCTTACGCTGGAGACCCTTACAGAATTACAGAATAACACAGAGTTGGAGGGTACCCTGGAGGCCATCTAGCCTGACCCACTGCTCATGCAGGAGACCCTTACAGAATTACAGAATAACTAGAGTTGGAAGGGACCCTGGAGGTCATCTAGCCCAGCCCTCTGCTCACGCAGGAGACCCTTACAGAATAACTACAGTTGGAAGGCACCTTGGAGGCCATCTAGCCTGACCCCCTGCTCATGCAGGAGACCCTTACAGAATTACAGAATAACAAAGAGTTGGAAGGGGACCGTGGAGGTCATCTAGCCCGACCCCCTGCCCTTACAGAATTACAGAATAACAAAGAGTTGGAAGGAACCCTGGAGGTCATCTAGCCTGACCCCCTGCTCAAGCAGCAGACCCTTACAGAATTACAGAATAACTAGAGTTGGAAGGTACCCTGGAGGTCATCTAGTCCAGCCCCCTGTTCAAGCAGCAGACCCTTACAGAGTTACAGAATAACTAGAGTTGGAAGGGACCCTGGAGGTCATCTAGCCCGACCCCCTGCTTATGCAGGAGACCCTTACAGAATTACAGAATAACAGAGTTGGAGGGCACCCTGGAGGCCATCCAGCCTGACCCCCTGCTCATGCAGGAGACCCTTACAGAATTACAGAATAACTAGAGTTGGAAGGGAGCCTGGAGGTCATCCAGCCTGACCCCCTGCTCATGCAGGAGACCCTTAAAGAATTACAGAATAACTAGAGTTGGAAGGGACCCTGGAGGTCATCCAGCCTGACCCCCTGCTCAAGCAGCAGACCCTTACAGAGTTACAGAATAACTAGAGTTGGAAGGGACCCTGGAGGTCATCTAGCCCAACCCTCTGCTTACGCTGGAGACCCTTACAGAATTACAGAATAACAAAGAGTTGGAAGGTGACCCTGGAGGTCATCCAGCCTGACCCCCTCCTCAAGCAGCAGACCCTTACAGAGTTACAAAATAACTAGAGTTGCAAGGGACCCTGGAGGTCATCTAGCCTGACCCCCTGCTCACGCAGGAGACCCTTACAGAATTACAGAATAATAGAGTTGGAGGGCACCCTGGAAGCCATCTAGCCTGACCCCCTGCTCATGCAGGAGACCCTCACAGAATTACAGAATAACAAAGAGTTGGAAGGGGACCGTGGAGGTCATCTAGCCCGACCCCCTGCCCTTACAGAATTACAGAATAACAAAGAGTTGGAAGGAAGCCTGGAGGTCATCTAGCCTGACCCCCTGCTCACGCAGGAGACCCTTACAGAATTACAGAATAACAAAGAGTTGGAAGGGGACCCTGGAGGTCATCTAGCCCGACCCTCTGCTTACGCTGGAGACCCTTACAGAATTACAGAATAACTAGAGTTGGAAGGGACCCTGGAGGTCATATAGCCTGACCCTCTGCTTACGCTGGAGACCCTTACAGAATTACAGAATAACAAAGAGTTGGAAGGGGACCTTGGAGGTCATCTAGCCTGACCCCCTGCCCTTACAGAATTACAGAATAACAAAAGCGTTGGAAGGCACCCTGGAGGTCATCTAGCCCGACCCCCCCTTGCTCTCACGCAGGAGACCCTTACAGAGTTACAGAATAACGAAGAGTTGGAAGGGGACCTTGGAGGTCATCTAGCCTGACCCCCCCCCCCCCTGCTCAAGCCGGGGACCCGATACCCTTCCAGACAAAAGCTAGTCCAATTTCTTTTTCAAAGGGAACGTTATAAACCACACTTCCCTTCAACATGGCCAGAGCAAGTAACCCTGTATAAAAAAAGGCGCAATGACTGATGACATTCCCTAGTTGGGTCGCGAGACGTCCGCAAGGAAACCACCCAGTTCAGAGAGCACCAGGCACCCCACAGTCCTTCCTCCTTCCTCCTCCTCCTCCTCCTCTCCACACACCCCTCCCTTCTAGCACTGATGACGTTCCCTAGTTGGGTCACGAGACGTTCGCAGTAAAACCACCCAGCCCAGAGAGCACCAAGGACCCCCCCCCCCAAAAGCATGTTAAGATTGCCTGTGGATACGACAGCCGACGTTTCGATGTGTGAACCCATCCCCAAAAAATTGGGGAAATGCCCACCAATGGGGTGAAAAGGGAAGCTCCAAAGTCCCACCCACTCACCCACTTCCTCTTTTTTTTCTCCCTCCAGCCCTGCACAGCGGCAGCTCTGCCGACCTCCAACTCCCCGGCGGCAAAGATGCCCGCGGGCGGAACCCGTTGCCTCGCCACCGAGATTCCCGCGCCAAGTGTTTGGGAAGCGGGCGGGAGAAGCGAGGCTCCCGGGGCTCCTTCCCGCTGGAGTCGAGTTCGAGCGAGGAGCGGGAGCTGGAGACGCTCCGGGAGGCGGGCAGGATGCTGTTGGACGAGAAGACCTTGGCGGGGAAGAGGATCCAGGAGGTCAACCACAAAGGTGACGACTCGACGGTGGGGTGGTGGGGGTGGAAAATGGTGCCACGCACGTTTCTCTCCGCCCGGTGCTTCACCCTGGCTGGTGGGATGAAGCCGTGAGTTACAGGACCGTGCTGTGTGACCTGGGCAGGGAGGTAGACTAGAGAAGACCTCCATGGCCACTTCCGAGCGTAGGATTTATGAACCTTGGTGGGTCCCTCAGGGACGTCCACCAGGATGGGTGGAAGGTTGGAGTAGAAGATCTCCATGGCTGCTACCAACTCTAGGATTTATGAACCTTGGTGGGTCCCTCAGGGACATCCACCAGGATGGGTGGAAGCTTGGAGTAGAAGATCTCCACGGCTCCTACCAACTCTAGGATTTGTGAACCTTGGTGGGTCCTTCAGGGACGTCCACCAGGATGGGTGGAAGGTTGGAGTAGAAGATCTCCACGGCTCCTACCAACTCTAGGATTTGTGAACCTTGGTGGGTCCTTCAGGGATATCCACCAGGATAGTTGGAAGGTTGGATTAGAAGACCTCCATGGTCCCTTTCAACCCTAGGTGGGCCCTTCAGGGACGTCCACCAGGATTGGTGGAAGGTTGCACTAGAGGACTTCCACAGTTCCTTCCAACCCATGGATTCTATGATCTTTGGTGGGTTCTTCAGGGATGTCCACCAGGGTGGGTGGAAGGTTGGAGTAGAAGATCTCCATGCCTCCTTTCAACTCTAGGATTTGTGAACCTTGGTGGATCCTTCAGGGATGTCCACCAGGATGGGTGGAAGGTTGCTCTAGAGGACCTCCATGTTTCCTTCTAGCCCATGGATTCTATGATCTTTGGTGGGTCCTTCAGGGATGTCCACCAGGATGGGTGGAAGGTTGCACTAGAGGACCTCCATGGTTCCTTCCAACCCATGGATTCCATGATCTTTGTTGGGTCCTTCTTGGATGCTCACCAGGAGTTGGAAGGGACCTTGGAGGTCATCTAATCCCACCCTCTGCTCGAGCAGGAGACCCTTACAGCAAGAATGACACGAGTTGGAAGGGAACTCGGAGGTCTTCCAGTCTAAACCCCGGGTAAACTCTCGGCTTACGACAGCTCTCTTAGTGACCGTTCAAAGTTACAACGGCCTTGGGGGAAAAAAGAGAGAGACTTGTGTCCTCAACGACTGCAACCCCGCCCAACATTTCCGTCCTTCAGAGACACGCGAAGCGAGTTACGTCCCTTTTTCACACTTAATGACCGTCGCAGCACCCCAAGATATAATATCCTAAAATCTGGGAGGTGGGCTGGTGGGGTCTTCTTTTTTTTCTTTTCTTCCAGGTTCTTCGAACGATTCGGAAAGCAACGACGGATCGTTGCCGGAATTGGAAGAGCCGAACGTTCCAGTACCACGGACAGCTCCCACGGCGCAGGTGCAGCCCTTGGAAGATGGCGGGGGTGAAACTTCACCTCCCAGAATTCCTCAGTCAGTCACACGTGGGTTGGGCTGAGAGAGAGAGAGGAAGGGGGGGGGGACTGGCTCAAAGTCACTGTTGCTTTTCCTGCCTCAGGCGGGACTAGAACTCACCGTCGCCTGGCGATTGGCCCAAAGTCATCCAGTTGGCTTTTGTGCTTAAGGTGGGGCTAGAGGTCACCGTCGCCTGGCGATTGGCCCAAAGTCATCCGGTTGGCTTTTGTGCTTAAGGGGGGACTAGAAGTCACTGTCGCCTGGCGATTGGCCCAAAGTCATCCGGTTGGCTTTTGTGCTTAAGGTGGGACTAGAAGTCACCGTCGCCTGGCGATTGGCCCAATGTCATCCGGTTGGTTTTTGTGCTCAAGGTGGGTCTAGAACTCACCGTCGCCTGGTGACTGACCCAAAGTCATCCGGTTGGTTTTTGTGCTTAAGGTGGGTCTAGAGGTCACCGTCGCCTGGTGATTGGCCCAAAGTCACCTAACATCTTTTGTGCCTCAAGTGGGACTAGAACTCCCAATCGCGTGGTGATGGCCCCAGAGTCACCCAGGCTGCTTTCATGCATAGAGCAGGAATAGAACTCACCACCTCCTGGTGATTGGCCCAAAGTCACCCAGCCCACTTTCTCGCCTAAGGTGGAACTAGAACTCCCAAACTACTGGGATTGGCCCAAAGTCACCCAGCCCACTTTCTCGCCTAAGGTGGAACTAGAACTCCCAAACTATTGGGGATTGGCCCAAAGTCACCCAGCCCAAACAAACAGCTCTCGGCCGGGGGTGGGGGGGGTTGGGAAGAAAAAAATGGCAGCTTTTGTGTAATCCAGCCCACAATTGGGGGGGGAAGGGGGGCGTTGGATTGGAGGACGCCCAACATCGATCGATCGATCGATAACAGACCTCTTTAAAAAAAAAAAAAAGGAATGTGGACCTACACCGAGGCCGGCTTAAGTGCCTTTCCGGGAAATAAAAGAGACGAGAAAAAAAAAACAGAGATCCGCTTAAGCAGCAAATGGACGAGTAAATGGATTTGGTGTTGTTGTTTTCGTTGTCGTTGTCGTTGTTGTTTTGCAGAGCCAGCTCACTCACTCCCTGGGGACTGGCGAAGAGTCCATTAGCAAAGCCAAGCAAAGCCGGAGCGAGAAGAAAGCGCGAAAGGTAAATATGGAGGACTTTCATCCTCCCTCCCTCCCTCCCTTCCTCTCCTTCCTTCCTTCCTTCCTTCCCTCTGCTTCCTTCCTTCCTTCCTTCCTTCCTTCCTTCCTTCCTTCCTTCCTTCCCTCTGCTTCCTTCCTTCCTCCCTTCCCTTCCCTTCCCTTCCCTTCCCTTCCCTTCCCTTCCTCCATCCCTCCCTCTCCTTCCTTTCTTCTTTCCCTCTATCCCTCCTTCCCTCTCCTTCCTTCCTTCCCTCCTTCCCTCCCTCCCTTCCTCTCCTTCCTTCCCTCCATCCCTCCCTCCATCTCTCCCATTCTTACAAATCACTCAAGTTGGTGAACATATCCAACATCGGCTTTTGTGCCTAAGGCGGGACTAGAACTCCCCGTCTCCTGGTGATTGGCCCAAAGTCACCCAGCCGGCTTTCCTGCCTAAGGCGGGACTAGAACTCACCGTCTCCTGGCGATTGGCCCAAAGTCACCCAGCCGGCTTTTGTGCCTAAGGCGGGACTAGAACTCACCGTCTCCTGGCGATTGGCCCAAAGTCACCCAGCCGGCTTTCGTGCCTAAGGTGGGACTAGAACTCCCTGTCTCCTGGTGATTGGCCCAAAGTCACCCAGCTGGCATTCATGCCTATGGGGGAACGAGAACTCTAAAGCCTTGTCTTTGGTGGGTTGGCCTTCTCTGGTCCACCCTGTCTTTCTCGAAGAGGACCCTCCCTCAAGGTGGCATTCCGTGGAGTGAGATCTTGGTCTACAGGACCTCAAGGGAGGGTTGGCCAAGTCTAGCCTTTGATGGGTTGGCCTTCTATGGTCTATCCCCACGTCTTGAAGAAGACCCTACCTCAAGGTGTCATTCTGTGGAGTGAGATGTTGGTCTACAGGACCTCAAAGGAGGGTTGGCCAAGCCTATCAGTCTTGTGTTGGCCTTCCATGGTCTATCCCCACGTCTTGAAGAAGACCCTACCTAAAGGTGGCATTCCATGGAGCGAGATGTTGGTCTACAGGACCTCAAGAGAGGGTTGGCCAAGCCTAGCCGTCTTGGGTTGGCCTTCCATGGTCTATCCCCACGTCTTGAAGAAGACCCTACCTCAAGGTGTCATTCCGTGGAGTGAGATGTTGGCCTACAGGGCCTCAAGGGAGGGTTGGCCTAGCCTAGCCTTCTTGGGTTGGCCTTCCATGGTCTATCCCCACGTCTTGAAGACCTATCTCAAGGTGTCATTCCATGGAACGAGATGTTGGTCTACAGGATCTCAACGGAGGGTTGGCCAAGCCTAGCCTTCTTGGGTTGGCCTTCTTGAAGACCCTACCTGAAACTCAACCAGTTCCTCCTCCTCCTTGATCCCTCTCTTTGGTCCACAGGTCCCTAGCCTACAAGAGGCCCACCTTCCTTTTTCCCTCGTGGCTTTTCCGAGGGCGAGTGGGTTGCGGGATGGCGGGCGTGTGTATGTGTGTGTGTGTGGAAGAGGCCCGCAGGGTTTTATGTGCCTGACCTCCTCCTTTGCTTCCAGGCCATGTCCAAGCTGGGCCTGCGGCAAATCCACGGCGTGACCAGGATCACCATCCGCAAGTCCAAGAATATCTTGTTTGTCATCACCAAGCCGGATGTCTTCAAAAGTCCCGCCTCCGATATCTACATTGTCTTCGGAGAAGCCAAGGTGACAGGAGAGGGAGAGAGGGAAGGAAGGAAGGAAGGAAGGAGAGGGAGGGCAGAAGAGAAGAAGGGAAAGAGAAAGAAGGAAGAAAGGAAAGAGGGAGGGCAGAAGAGAAGAAGGAAGAAGAGAAACTGGGAAGGAAGGAAGGAAGGAAGGAAGGAAGGAAGGAAGGAAGGAAGGAAGGAAGGAAAGAAGGAAGGAAGGAAGGAAGGAAGGAAGGAAGGAAGGAGAGGGAGCAGAAGAGAGGAAGAAAGGAGGGAGGGTGGAAGAGGAGAAGGGAAAGAGAAAGAAGGAAGAAAGGAAAGAGGGAGGGCAGAAGAGAAGAAGGAGGAAGAGAAACTGGGAAGGAAGGAAGGAAGGAAGGAAGGAAGGAAGGAAGGAGAGGGAGCAGAAGAGAGGAAGGAAGGAGGGAGGGTGGAAGAGAAGAAGGGAAAGAGAAAGAAGGAAGAAAGGAAAGAGGGAGGGCAGAAGAGAAGAAGGAGGAAGAGAAACTGGGAAGGAAGGAAGGAAGGAAGGAAGGAAGGAAGGAAGGAAGGAAGGAAGGAGAGGGAGCAGAAGAGAGGAAGGAAGGAGGGAGGGCGGAAGAGGAGAAGGGAAAGAGAAAGAAGGAAGAAAGGAAAGAGGGAGGGCAGAAGAGAAGAAGGAGGAAGAGAAACTGGGAAGGAAGGAAGGAAGGAAGGAAGGAAGGAGAGGGAGCAGAAGAGAGGAAGGAAGGAGGGAGGGTGGAAGAGGAGAAGGGAAAGAGAAAGAAGGAAGAAAGGAAAGAGGGAGGGCAGAAGAGAAGAAGGAAGAAGAGAAACTGGGAAGGAAGGAAGGAAGGAAGGAAGGAAGGAAGGAGAGGGAGCAGAAGAGAGGAAGGAAGGAGGGAGGGCGGAAGAGGAGAAGGGAAAGAGAAAGAAAGAAGGAGAGAGGGAGGGCAGAAGAAGGAAGGAAGGAAGAGAAACAAGGAAGGAGGGAGGATGGAAGAGAAGAAAGAAGAAGGGAAAGAAGGAAGAGGAAGGGGAGGGCGGATGAGAAGAAGGAAGAAAAACCGAGACGGAAGGTGGAAGAGAGGAAGGAAGGAAGGGGAGGAGGGAAGGAAGGAAGGAAGGAGGCAGGACGGAAAGAAGGAAGGAAGGAAGGGAAAGGAAGACAGGAAGGAAGGAGGGAGGTCGGAAGAGAAAAAGGAAGAAGGGAAGGAAGGAAAGAAGAGGGCGGAAGAGAAGGAAGGAAGGAGGGGAAAAGGAAGGATGAAAGGAAGGGAGAGAGAAAGGGAAGGAAGGAAGAAGGAAGGGAAGGGAGGGAAGGAAGGAAAGAAAGCAAAAAAAAAGCAAAAGGAAGGAAGGAATCATGAAGGGCAGAGAAAAGGAAGGCAGAAGGGGATGGCAAGAAAGAGGAAGGAAGGAAGGAACGAAAGAAGGAAGGAACAAAGAAGAGACCGGATAGCCATTTGCCTGAAATGGTACAGGGTTTCCTGCCTGAGCAGGGGGTTGGACTAGATGACCTCCAAGGTCCCTCCCAACTTCTTCTTCTTCTTCTTCTTTTTCTTCTTCTTCTTCTTCTTCTTCTTCTTCTTCTTCTTCTTCTTCTTCTTCTTCTTCTTCTTCTTCTTCTTCTTCTTCTTCTTCTTCTGCTTCTTCTGCTTCTTCTGCTTCTTCT
>NW_028148388.1:0-14130 GCF_947247035.1 Vipera ursinii | reverse complement strand
CGAGCTTATTTTTCTGCCCGGGTTTTTGAAGGGAAGGCACAGGTCTGATTTTTTTTATTAGTTTTTTTAAAAAAGAAAAAAGAAAGACGACCAGGCTTGGAGAATTGAAGAGGGAAGGTTTGCAGGGTGCGCAAGGAGAAAAAAAGAGAGTTGTTCTGAAATGCCTTCTTTGCTTTTTCGGTTCCACGTGGCGCTTGGGGAGGCGGGGGGGGGGGGCTTGAAAATAATAACACGGGCTTGCACGTGGAAGTCTGACCCGGTGCGTGTCTCCTAGGAGGCGGGGGGGGGGGGTTGTGTGCCACAAACCTCGCTCCTGAAGAATAGCTTTTTTTTTAAAGAAAAAAAATCTGTCTTAAGTAGATTTGCTTCTTGGAAAAGCGAACACAGTAGCCGCTTTCAATTTCGCCAAGTCACTCGGTTTCGGCAGGTCTTCAGTTTCGGAAAAAGGAAGACCCTTTGGATTTTAATTTAGCACAGAACAGAGTAACGGAATTCTGGAAGGGACCTTGGAGGTCTTCTAGTCCAGCCCCTGCTCCAGCAAGAAGAGCCTATGCCGTTTCAGACAAGTCCTTGTCCAGTCTCTTCTTGAAAATCCTCCAGTGTTGGAGCACCCACAACTTCTGGAGGCAGGTTGTTCCACTGGTTAATTGTTCCCACTGTCAGGAAATTCCTCCTTAAGTTCTAGGTTGCTTCTCTCCGTGGTTAGTTGCTTCTTGTCCTGCCTTCAGGTGCTTTGGAGAATAGGTTGACCCCCCCTCTTCTGTGGGGCAGCCCCTGAGATATTGGAACACAGCTATCATATCACCCCCTAGTCCTATTAATCTATGATAATAGAATAGAATCGTGGAATCTATGAGAAGTCTACCAGATTAATTTCCCATCAAAGATGCTTATGCTAACGTTATACATAGGACTGGCAAGTCCTTCCTTGTTTTGCAAAAAACTTTTTCTTATCTTCATCAAACTGTTCCACTGACTAGATGGTTTCTCCCTGTTAGGAAAAAAAATATCCTTAATTCCAGGTTGCTTCTCTCCTTAATTACTTTCCATCCATTGCTTCTTGCCCTGCCTTCAGGTGCCTTGGAGAATAATAGGTGGACCCGCCCCCTTTTTTGTGGCAGACCCTCAAATATTGGAACATTTTTTAAAAAAAGTTTTGGGTATATTTTAAAAAAAACATTATACAGGTGTAAGAGGGTTTGGGGACGGGGAAGGAGATAATTATTCACCTGCTAGGTTGTTTACAAGAATCAAATGAGATTTGATTGGCAGGGGAAAGGCAACCCCCCACAGGGTCAACCTAAGAGGCAGAGGAAGCAATCAAAAGACAAAACAATGTTTCTAGTCCTGTGAAGTTGAGCAAGTGCAAGAATGTTGGGCTGCGATTCTCTTTCTGAATGAAACTCCGTTGCAAAGTTTTGATTAATTAAGAGAGTGAGAGAAGAGAGAGAGAAGATAGATAAAGAGGGAGAGAGTGAGAAGAGAGGAGGGAGAAAAGAGAGAGAAGATAGATAGATAGATAGATAGATAGATAGATAGATAGATAGATAGATAGATAGATAGGTAGGTAGATAGATAGATAGATAGATAGATAGATAGATAGATAGATAGATAGATAGATAGATAAGTAGGGAGGGAGGGAGGGAGGGAGAGAGAGAGAGAGAGAGAGAGAGAGGAGAGAGAGAGAGAGGTTGATAAATTCCTGTAGCATAGCATTGAATGGTTTGCATTCTAGACCGGTGGAATACAAATCCGCTAATGAGTTTTTCGGGTCTGACTGAATGTTGACAGCATTTCTTCCCTTGCAAAAAATTTTCAATTAGAATAGAGATGGAAGGGACCTTGGAGGTCTTCTAGTTCAGAGCCCCCCAATTTTTTAGGCACCAGGGACCAGTTCTGTAGGGAGAGTTTTTCCCGCTGACTGGGAAAACTCCTTGGTGAGTTTCCACCCAGGATTGTGGGGAAGGGATCCCTATCACTGGCTAGGAGTTGGGTCAACTAGAACACGGCTTTTCAACCTTTTCACCCATTGTACCACTTTCAGGATCTGGCAACATCCGAGGACCACCAGTCGCCTAGCAAGGTGTCAAAAACTTGATGACCAAAACAAAAAAAAAAGGAAAAAAGTGATGAAGTACAAGTAGTCCTTGACTTACAACAGTTCGCTTAGTGACTGTTCAAAGTTACAATGACACTGAAAGAAGTGCCCCCCCCCCAAGCCACAGCTGAGCAAGACACCTGCCTGCCTGCCTGGTGGCACTCTTCCTCCTGTCCGAGGTTTTCATTGTCCGAGCATTTCTGTTGAGGATTGGCAGTGGGGGTGGGGGTGGTATTTGGTTTTTATTCCCCCCCACCTCTGCTGGGTGGTTGGACACTGTGACTGTCATAAATATGAATCAGTATCCAAGCATCTGAATGTAAATCACAAGACCCTGGAGAGGCTGCAACATTCCAGCTGATCGGCGCTTCTTCTGGGCTCAGCAGAAGTGCAGCATCAGCGCCGAGCTTCAGCTGGAGCCTGGCGCTGATCCTGGCGCTTCCGCTGAGCCCTGACAGCCCTGCAGCTCCAGCCGCCTCTTGCTCAGGCTTGTGCGGTGCTGCCACCGGTTCAGCTCATCCCCCTCCCCCGCTACCACTTTTCCAGGATGGTCGTGTACCACCTGCTAGGTGCCAATGTACCACAGGTGGTACCCGTACCACTGGTTGAAAAGCCCTGAACTAGAAGCAGTGAAGGGCTGAATCGAGCACTCCCCACTCTGGGAAGAAAATACAGGTATTCCTCGACTTACAGCACTTCATTTAGTGACCGTTCAAAGTTACAACAGCACTTAAAAAAAGGGACTTTCACACTTATGACCGTCCCAGCATCCTCCATGGTCCCGTGATCAAAATTCAGATGCTTGGCAACTGGCATGTACTTATGATGGTTGCAGGGTCCCAAGGAGTCACGTGTTTCCCTTTGCAACCTTCTGACCGGCAAAGGCAATGGGTAAGCCAGATTCACTTAAGAACTCCTCACTTAACAACTGCAATAATTAACTGAACAACTGTGGCCAGAAAGGTCAGAAAATAGGCAAAACATACTGTGAAAGTTGGACCATAAGAAAGGCTGAGCGCCAAAGCATGGAGGCCTTTGAACTATGGTGCTGGAGAAGACTCATTAATCAATAGACTATCATTTTGAATAGGCCTGCATTTTAATTTTTTAATGTGTATTAAAATTTTATAGGGTAGAATTATTATTAAGGTATTTTAAGAAAGGCTGAGTGCCAAAGAATTCAGGCCTTTGAACTGTGGTGCTGGAGAAGACTCCTGCGAGTCCCTTGGACTGCAAGGCGATCAAACCGGTCAGTCCTAGAGGAGATCAACCCTGGCTGCTCTTTAGAAGGCCAGATCCTGAAGCTGAAACTCTAATCCTTTGGCCACCTAATGAGAAGGAAGGATTCACTGTAGAAGAGCCTAATGCTGGGAAAGGTTGAGGGCAAGAGAAGAAGGGGACGACTGAGAATGAGGTGGCTGGACGGAGTCACTGAAGCAGTAGGTGTGAGCCTAAATGGACTCCAGAAGATGGTAGAGGACAGGAAGGCCTGGAGGAACATTTTCCATGGGGTTGCGATGGGTCAGACACGACTTCGCAACTAACAACAACAACAACTTAACAACTGTCTCATTTATGAATGGTGCTGATAGAAGAGAATATTTGTAGCTCAGTGTTGCACTGTGGGACCCTTGGTGCTCCCTCTGAGCTTGGCTTATTTTCTTGCAGACGTTTCATGACCCAACTGGCTAACATCATCAGTGCTAGGAGACAGTGGGGCTTGCAGAATGGAGGAGGAAGGGAAGGAGTAAAGGAGGAGGAGGAGGAGGACTGTGGGGTCCTTGGCGCTCTCTCTGAGCTTGGTTGTTTTCTTGCAGACGTTTCATGACCCAACTGGGTCATCAATACTGGAAGGGAGAGAAGTTTCTGGAATGGAGGAAAAAGAGAAGGGGAGGAGGAGGAGGAGGAGGAATAGGAGGAGGAGGAGGACTGTGGGGTCCTTGGTGCTCTCTGTGCTTGGTGGTTTTCTTGCAGACATTTCATTACTGATGACGTTACCTAGTTTGGTAATGAAACCAGCCAACCACCAAGATGAGAGAACACCAAGGACCTCACAAATAGGAAGGGTTGTCTGGCCTCCTTTTTTCTCCTGTTCGAGCCGGGGGTTGGACTAGAAGACCTCTGAGGTCCCTTCCATTGTTCTATGAATGGCTTTTTGTGGTTTCCCTTCAAATGCTTCCTTCTAAGCATGTTTCTTGCTGTCCGGTAATCTTTGACAGTTGCTATCAAAAATATTGGTCTTGCTGCAGAATTAGGTGCAGGTATCAGAACTAAAAAGGGACGCGGTGGCTCAGTGGGTTAGGATGCTGAGCTTGTCGATCAGAAGGTCGGCAGTTTGGCGGGTCGAATCCCGAGTGCCGCGTAACAGAGTGAGCGCCTGTTACTCGTCCCAGCTTCTGCCAACCTAGCAGTTCGAAAGCACGTAAAAATGCAAGTAGAAAAATAGGGACCACTCCGGTGGGAAGGTAACAGCGTTCCGTGCGCCTTTGGTGTCTAGTCATGCCGGCCACGTGACCACGGAGACATCCTCGGACAAGCGCTGGCTCTTCGGCTTTGAAACGGAGATGAGCACCGGCCCCTAGAGTCGGAAATGACTAGCACGCATGTGTGGGGGAACCTTTACCTTTACCTATCAGAACTAAGGTTCTCATTTATCTGTATTTAACATCCACAGTGATGTTTTGGGAGTTGCAATGCCATTATGCAACTTACATGATTCACATCGTTCGTGGTATCCGAAGCGGAACATCCAGAGTCAGTAAACAGTTTCGTTCCACCCGGTATTAACTTTGTGAAGTCTCCAGCTTCCTCTTTTCTGCTACGTACTCAAGATGGACAGTGATTAATACGTATATGTTATTTATATGTAAAGGTGTAGGTTTATACACATGCTGTATGTAGCATGTTTAAATGTGTGTTACGCACGTGTACACTTTGGATAGCAGGTGAGAAAATTTCATTTTTCATGTGCGCCAATGTCCGCACATTGTAAAAAAAAAAAGACCATTATTATTTTGCAAGAAGGTGCTAGTTCTATTCAAGAATGAAATAACCTGCATGAACGTGGAGGGAAAAAAAAACATATTTTTTTTCCCACGTACCTTAGCGGAAGGTAATTGAAAGCAATATAGAGGTTGCATAAAATACATCAGCGGTAGGATTGAAATAGGTGAACAACTGGTTCTCTGTGTGGATGCTGCTCCCGGAAGTCCGTTCTGGGCCTGGGCAACAAAACATTAGCTACCAGTTCTGCCAAAGTGGTGCAAACTGGTTGAATCCCACCACTACTTAGGATCAATGTTTCTGTAGCTAAGCAAGACCGTTTTAAGTGAATATCGCCCCATTTCATTTCCTTTCTTGCCACAGTTGTTAAGTAACACAGTTGTTAAGTGAATCTGGCTTTCCCCATTGACTTTGCTTGTCAGAGGGTCACACAATCACACACACACACACAGACACAACTGTCATAAATACATGCCATAAATACTGATATACACGCAGTAAGAAGATTACAGGAGGATAAAATTCTTGGCTTTCCTTTCATTGCTGCAGGAAGTATAATATTTGCCAGAGGTAAAAAACAGAGATAAAGGTGGAGATCCTATTATATAACAAAAGCTGTGAACCTTTGCGCATTTCAGCTGCTTTGCCTCACGTGGATACGTGAAATTGCACTAGTTGACTAGCAATTCAGCTTTCAGCCCTTCTGCGGAGGTCAGCAGTGCCTGAACTCTGTGCCCAGCTAGGAAATTTTCATGCCAACTATTTATGGAACAGAAGACGGCACGAATGCGTAAAAAGCACACAAAAGCAGCGTACACAAGGTGTATCAAAATGTAAAATTTCAGCGAGCCGTCGTTTTAGAAACACACAGCACAGGTGAGGAATAAATCAACAATAAAGTGATAAATAAAACCATGAATGAAAGTAAATTAGGTATGAGCAGCTACTGGGGTGGCTAAACCTGTGGGTGGATATCTAGATTATTTAATCCTTAGGCAGCAGTGCCATCTGGATGACAGATTTCATGCAGTGAACCTTCGGAGGGGGCCATTTTGTCACAATGTAATATAACAATAACAATAATGATTCTATGGGCCAGGCCTCTCCATATCTTCCAATCTTGCACTACTTCAATCCGAGTAGAGTTGTAAGGGACCTTGAAGGTCATCTAGTGCAACCCCCTGCTCAGGCAGGAAACCCTATACCATTTCAGACAAATGCTGTCCAGTCTCTTCTTAAAAAACTTCCAGTGTTGGAGCATTCACAGCTTCTGGAGGCAGGTGGTTCCACTGGTTAGTTGTTCTCCTTAGGTTGCTTCTCTCCTTGATTAGTTTCCATCCGTTGCTTCTTGTCCTGCCTTCAGGTGCTTTGGAGAATAGCTTGACCCCCTCTTCTTTGGGGCAGCCCCTGAGATATTGGAACACTGCTATCATGTCTCCCCTCGTCCTTCTCTTCATTAAACTAAAGGTAAAGGTAAAGTTTCCCCCGCACATGCGTGCTAGTCGTTTCCGACTCTAGGGGCCAGTGCTCATCTCCGTTCAAAGCCGAAGAGCCAGCGCTTGTCCAAGGACATCTCCGTGGTCATGTGGCCGGCATGACTAGATGCCAAAGGCGCACGGAACGCTGTTACCTTCCCACCGTAGCGGTCCCTATTTTTCTATTTGCATTTTTACGTGCTTTCGAACTGCTAGGTTGGCAGAAGCTGGGACGAGTAACAGGCGCTCACTCTGCTACGCGGCACTCGGGATTCAACCTGCCAAACTGCCGACCTTCTGATCGACAAGCTCAGCGTCCTAACCCACTGAGCCACCGCGTCATTAAACTACACATACCCAATTCCAGGAACTGTTCCTTATATGTTTTTGCCTCCAGTCCCCTGATCATCTTTGTTGTTCTTCTCTGTACTCTTTCCAGAGTCTCAACAACCTTTTTCAATCGTGGTGACCAAAACTGGATGTAATATTCCAAGTGTGGCCTTATGGATACCGATTCTGGAACAAAACACTTTAATAGGACAACCCAAAATTACCTTCTCCAGTTCATTCAGATTAAAGTTTTATTATATCTTAAATATTAAGATTAAAAGGTGTGGATGTGTACCCCATCCACACCTAGAATACTACATCCAATTTTGGTCACCGCACTATGAAAAAGATGTTGAGACACTGGAAAGAGTGCAGAGAAGAGCAACAAAGATGATTAGGGGACTGGAGGCTAAAACATATGGTTGCAAGAACTGGGCATGGATAGTTAGTGAAGAGAAGGACCAGGGGAGACATGATAGCAGTGTTCCAATATTGGAGGAGCTGCCACAGAGAGGAGGGGGAACAACCTACAGTATTTTCCAAAGCACCTGAAGGCCAGACAAGTGGATGGAACAGTGGATGGAAACTGATCAAGGAGAGATTCAACCTAGATCTAAGGAGAAATTTCCTGACAGTGAGAATCAACCCATGGAACATCTTGCCTTCAGAAGTTGTGGGTGCTCCATCACTGGAGGCTTTCAAGAAGAGACTGGACAGCCGCTTGTCAGAAATGGTATAGGGTCTCCTGCTTGAGCACGGCAGTTGGACTAGATCAGGGGTCCCCAACCTGTGGGCCATTGGAGGAATTCAGCCAGTTCATACCACTTCGGCAGAACCGGTAGCTCATTTTTTGTTGCCCAGGCCCAGAATGGACTTCCGGAAGCGGCATCCACACAGAGAACCGGTTGTTCACATATTTGAATCCCACCACTGCTGTGGGCCACAACCGGGCTGTGGCCTATTTGCAACTGGGCCATGTGAACAGTGGGCTGGTTCACGTGCACACATGCGCATGCAGTCCCGCACACGAGGTGCGGGCATTGAGATAGTTTAGAACGTAGAATCGTAGGGCTGAAGGGACCTTGGAGGTCTTCTAGTCCAACCTCATGCTCAAGGCAGGAGACTTTATACCAGGGGTCTTCAAACTCGGCCCTTTTATGACTCATGGACTTCAACTCCCAGAATTCCTCAGCCAGCGTACCTGGCTGAGGAATGCTGGGAGTTGAAGTTCATGAGTCATAAAAGGGCCGAGTTTGAAGACCCCTGCTTTATACCATCCCAGTCAAATGGTTGTCCAATCTATTTTTGAAAAGCTCCAGTGATGGAGCACCTACACTCTGAGATATAATCCTAGCTAGTTGGGAGTTACTAACTTGGTTTCAAGAGTATGTCTGGATCCTATGAACTTGCTGGCATCACAAAACTGAACAGTGTTTGGAAGACTTTTTTTTTTAACCCTTCTCTTCTTCACAGGGAAACACAATGGGCAGGTTTTTTTTTAAAAAAAATATTGCTTTGCAATGCCACCCTAAAACTAGGTCTAATCAAACTCCCTAACATTTAAATGGAAGCAGTTTTCCAAGGAAAGGGGAAAAAAAAGGATTGCTTTTGTAACAGTCCTAAAAATTTCCCTCTTAGAATGTCTTTTAGCAATACCATGACAACAACAAGAGGAAAATTATAATGGACATTAATTTCATTACATTGGAAGAGACATCTGGTGAAGAATCCAAGAATTAATGATTGCTAATTAATTCCAGGAAGTTTTATGCAAAAATGCAGTGCCAACACAACACCTTTCTCATTTTCTCTTTTGCCCTGCATTCATTTCTCGTTACATAATTTACTTGCTTCCAGTTGACGTGAGTCAGAAACAATTGCAGGAAACTGAAGTCTTGTTTTCTCTGTGGAACTTCTTCTGATCTGGGTACCTTTTCTCAATTCCAGTGAAGGTCTGTAAATTAAATAAGCTAGATCTATTTTAGGATTCTTTCATGAGAATATCCGTCAACTGGTCATCATCATATTACAAAATCACCAAGGAGGTCATCTAATATAATAATATGATATAATACAATACTGTGTCTAAATCCCTCAGACAACCTTCCATATATTAGTACCATCCAGATGTGTTGGATATTAAATTCCTACCTTCTTCTATGAGGTTGGTAGGAATGGAGTCATTAACCAGTACAAAACAGCCACGAATAACCTAAAACTAAAGTTGGTATGTTCTGAAACAATCATGCAAAGACTGGTTTAACTTTCCCCTTCAGTGTCTGTCATATCAATGATTCAAAACATTCTTGATTTATGTGGCTCATTTGAATTTCTTCGTCCTGGCGGGATCACTTTCAGTAGGAGAAAATTGAAGAGGCCAAAACAAGTTACTGGCATAATATGGCTGACCTAATTTCCTCAATTTCTATTTTAATGACTTCTGTGTGTTTGCTGCTTCAGTTCTAGTTCAGCTTTGAAACCATTAACCAAAGGAGTAAACGTTTAAGAATCAAATTCCTATGGATTCCGGCTTATAATTGACTTACCTAAACAGCATCTATTCAATGTTTGCGTAAAACTCAATAAAATTCTGTAAAATGAGAATAATAGATGTTTCCCTTCCCCACCCCACCCCGGAAAAATCATATATACTATATATTTATAGCTCTTTTGAAATACCTCTTTGCATTTTTAGTTGAACGTGAAACGCCTGAAAAACAAACCATTTCCCCAACCTTTGGTCATATTTAAGACGTAAGGCTATACCTTTTGTTAAACTAAATATTCGAGTCTATATTTTGGGAAAGTGGTTGACTGGCCTCTGATCTCTAATAAAGGCATATGTTCCTATGAAGATTTTGAAACATATACTGGATAACAGCATCTGATGGGAGTTTGCCTGTTGGCTAAGCAACGATCAGCAACGGGTACTGAGCAAGGTTAATTGTTCATAAACATTTCATATTTTTTTTTAAAAAAATAATAGACAGAATCTCCCTAGACATTTCAGAAACTGCCTCAACTGAGACGGCTCTGCTTAAAGGGGACTTTTGAGGGGTCTTGAACCGAAATAATTTCCACTTCAGCCCCATTGGAATAAAATGGCTGTGCTGGTAAATGTTTTCAGAACCGTCAAGTTCTATCTTATTTCCCAGGCAATGCATGTACTACCCAATTATCTCCGTTGTCGTTTGTAATTTTGCAACTTCCTCAAGAAACTTTGGGTGGCAGGGCCCCGTTTTTTGTTTTTATCTCTTGTCCCTTTTAGAACCGCGTTCTTGTTTCATAGCATGGAATCGCTGCAGCTGATTAATATCCACCCTTGGATTTACACTGCCTAATCACCAGATGAGTGGAAGGGTTTGTGTCTGTAGCATCTGTAAGTCAGCCTTGGGCTCGTCATTATCCTTTGATCAAGGTTTCTGCTGCGCCTTTGCTGTCGATTGGGTAAGATGGTCGGAGGCTGAGCAAGAATTTTGGGTCTTTAAGCCCGGGATGGTCTTGCCAAAGCCACAACCGAGGCCCGATTGCTTCAGATGCAAGCTCAATGCAAACAAACCGACGTAGTGCCTGATTAGGTTTTATACCGTTGAGATCTGGGACCGGGGAAATTCATCTCCGTTTACAGTAATAGCCATATCCCTTGGCTTCAAAGGAGGCCATTCAGAAAGAGCGCCAAGATTTTGGAGGTTTTGGCAAGGACCCCCAGGCCTTCCGACATATCAGCAGTGACAACAGAGAGGGAGAACATTTTTTATGCTGCTTCCAGCATCATCAGTTTAATTCCCGCCTTCTCAAGCTCGCTTGCTAGTCAGGGATGTGGACATGTCAGCTTCCAGAGTTCTCAGCAGTCTAATTCTTGAGGGATTCTGCTTGGAGTCGAAGCCCAGACAAGCTAAGGGATTCCTAGAGTGCCTGACAGCCTTTGTCTTCTTGCCAACAGAAGAGAATATTTGTAGGTCAGGGTTGAGTTGTTGGGTCCTTGGCTCTCTCTGAGCTAGGCAGCACTGGTGAAGTTACCTACTTTGGTAATGAAATGTCTGCAAGAAAACTTCTAAACATAGAAAGTTCCAAGGACTCCTCCTCCCCCCCTTCTCTTGTCTACCTTCTCCTTCTCTTCTCTGTTTTTTTGCCATGTACATGTATACATCCGAACAAGACTGTATTGTTTCTCTGTGTCGTAGAATATATGTGGGTATGTGGGTATATGCATTTTTTTTTTGTCATATTCATGTAGGGTATATTTGAGGTGGTGACCCTTGAGAGCTGTATGCAATGAAATTTCAGTTTAATGTATGCTGATTACTCTACATTCAAAGTGACAATAAAGCTATTCTATTCTATTCCATCTCTAATGATGGAGGGTGAGGTGTTACCCCCCGTTGATAGGGCTCGCAACTTGGGCGTCCTCCTGGATTCGCGGCTCAATTTTGAAGATCATATAGGAGCCGTGACCAGGGGGGCTTTTGCCCAGGTTCGCCTGGTGCGCCAGTTGCGACCCTATCTGGACCGAGATGCCCTACGCACAGTCACTCATGCGCTCGTGACCTCCCGTTTAGACTACTGCAACACTCTCTACATGGGGCTGCCCTTGAGGACCACCCGGAGGCTTCAGCTGGTGCAGAATGCGGCCGCGCGAGTCGTGATGGGGGTCTCCCGATACTCTCATGTAACACCTCTACTCCACGAGCTGCATTGGCTTCTGGTTGCCCTTCGGGTGAGATTCAAGGTGCTGGTGATGACCTATAAAGCCCTAAATGGCGAGGGTCCGGGATATTTGAGGGAACAACTGCTGCCAGCATCAGGTTCCCTTCGTCCAGTGCGCTCGCACAGGGAGGGCCTTCTCAGGGTGCTGCCGGTAAAAGATTGCCGGCGGGTAACACCCTGGGGGAGGGCCTTCTCAGTGGGCGCGCCTGCCCTTTGGAACCAGCTGCCCACGGAGCTTAGGACAGCCCCCGACCTCCGTTCATTCCGCCGGGACCTGAAGACCTGGCTCTTCGAGCTCTCTGGCCCAGGCTGAGAATTTTAATTTTAATTTTAACTGGGTTTTTTATTTTCTCTCAGGGTTTCATTTAATCTTTTTTTAATTTGTTTTAAGTTTTGTATTGATTTTCTTTTAAATATCCTGTAAACCGCCCTGAGTCCTTATAAATCTAAATAAGTAAATAAATATTCTATTCTATTCTATTCTATTCTATTCTATTCTATTCTATTCTATTCTATTCTATTCTATTCTATCCTATCCTATCCTATCCTATCCTATCCTATCCTATCCTATCCTATCCTATCCTATCCTATCCTATCCTATTCTATTCTATTCTATTCTATTCTATTCTATTCTATTCTATTCTATTCTATTCTATATTTTCTATTCTATTCTATTCTATATTCTATTCTATTCTATTCTATTCTATTCTATTCTATTCTATTCTATTCTATTCTATTCCATTTTATATTTTCTATTCTATTCTATTCCATTCTATTCCGTTCCGTTCTATTCTATTCTATTCTATTCTATTCTATTCTATTCTATTCTATTCTATTCTATTCTATTCTATTCTATTCTATTCTATTCTATATTCTATTCTATTCTATTCTATTCTATTCTATATTCTATTCTATATTCTATTCTATATTCTATTCTATTCTATTCTATATTCTATTCTATTCTATTCTATTCTATTCTATTCTATTCTATTCTATTCTATTCTATTCTATTCTATTCTATATTCTATTCTATTCTATTCTATATTCTATTCTATTCTATTCTATTCTATATTCTATTCTATTCTATTATATTCTATTCTATTCTATATTCTATTCTATTCTATTCTATTCTATTCTATTCTATTCTATTCTATTCTATTCTATTCTATTCTATTCTATTCTATTCCATTTTATATTTTCTATTCTATTCTATTCTATTCCATTCTGTTCCGTTCCGTTCCGTTCCGTTCTATTCTATTCTATTCTATTCTATTCTATTCTATTCTATTCTATTCTATTCTATTCTATTCTATTCTATTCTATTCTATTCTACTCTACTCTATTCTATTCTATTCTATTCTATATTCTATTCTATATTCTATTCTATTCTATTCTATTCTATATTCTATTCTATTCTATATTCTATTCTATTCTATATTCTATTCTATTCTATTCTATTCTATTCTATTCTATTCTATTCTATTCTATTCTATTCTGTTCTATATTCTATTCTATTCTATTCTATTCTATTCTATTCTATTCTATTCTATTCTATTCTATTCTATTCTATTCTATTCTATTCTATTCTATTCTATTCTATTCCATTTTATATTTTCTATTCTATTCTATTCTATTCCGTTCTGTTCCGTTCCGTTCTATTCTATTCTATTCTATTCTATTCTATTCTATTCTATTCTATTCTATTCTATTCTATTCTATTCTATTCTATTCTATTCTATTCTATTCTATTCTATATTCTATATTCTATTCTATTCTATTCTATATTCTATTCTATTCTATTCTATTCTATTCTATTCTATTCTATTCTATTCTATTCTATTCCATTTTATATTTTCTATTCTATTCTATTCCGTTCTGTTCCGTTCTGTTCTATTCTATTCTATTCTATTCTATTCTATTCTATTCTATTCTATTCTATTCTATTCTATTCTATTCTATTCCATTTTATATTTTCTATTCTTTTCTATTCCGTTCTGTTCCGTTCTGTTCTATTCTATTCTATTCTATTCTATTCTATTCTATTCTGTTCTGTTCTGTTCTGTTCTGTTCTGTTCTGTTCTGTTCTATTCTATTCTATTCTGTTCTATTCTATTCTATATTCTATTCTATTCTATTCTATATTCTATATTCTATTCTATTCTATTCTATTCTATTCTATATTCTATTCTATTCTATTCTATTCTATTCTATTCTATTCTATTCTATTCTATTCTATATTCTATATTCTATTCTATTCTATTCTATTCTATTCTATTCTATATTCTATTCTATTCTATTCTATTCTATTCTATTCTATTCTATTCTATTCTATTCTATATTCTATTCTATTCTATTCTATTCTATTCTATTCTATATTCTATTCCATTCCATTCCATTCCATTCCATTCCATTCCATTCCATTCCATTCCATTCCATTCCATTCCATTCTATTCTATTCTATTCTATTCTATTCTATTCTATTCTATTCTATTCTATTCTATTCTATTCTATTCTATT
>NW_028148389.1:32500-42786 GCF_947247035.1 Vipera ursinii | reverse complement strand
TCTACTGTTTCCTGCTGTGGTTTGTTGGATCCTGCTGTATTAGCACATTTATGTATATTGTTCCTGGTGTATGATATTTGTAGAAAGTGTAAGATAAACCATCATTTAATACAGACCACTGTTTACCGTGTTTACTCCTGGCTTATCTCGCGCAATAAGACTGTGCACGCTCTGATGAAGGGTTGCCTGCATCTCCCTCGATTGCATTGGATGAAGGGAGTTGTGGCACACAAAAGCCGACACCATTTAATCCCACGTGTCGGCTGGAAAAAAGGGCCCTCTTAATCATGCGAAATCGTCAGGAATCAAAAAAACCAACCAGGTGGACCAAATATGGTCACCAAATAATAACATAGAATTAAATCCTATGCAGATAGGTCCTCGACTTATGACAATCTGTATAGTGACTATTCAAAGTTACAAGGGCACTGGAAATAGGGATGTATGACCATTTCTCACACTTAGGACTCTTTCAGCATCCCCATGGGTCATGTGATCAAAATTCAGACGCTCGGCCACTGACTCGTATTTATGACGGTTGCAGCGTCCCCGTGGGTCACATGATCAAAATTCAGACGGTCGGCAACTGACTCGTAGTTACGACAGTTGCAGCGTCCCCGTGGATCACGTGATCAAAATTCAGACGCTCAGCCACTGACTCGTATTTATGACGGTTATGTGGCGTCCCCGAGGGGAGTGTCACGTGATCCCCTTTGGCGACCGTCCAACAAGCAAAGTCAGTGGGGGAAGCCAGATTCCTTTAACGACCGCGTGAGTAAGCGATCAACGGCAGGGATTCGCTTTTAAAAATCCTGCCAAGGGAAGTTGTAAAAATGGGGGGGGACTCGCTTAACAACAAATGTCTCACTTAGCAACGGAAATTTTGGACCCCGTTTCGGTCGTAAGTTGAGGACCAGCGGTTTGGAAGCGGAGTCTGGCTGGGCCTGCAGGCATTCAGACACCGACGTCAAACCTCGCTGGCAGAGGCTCGCCTATAGCAACAGGCTAAATTGGTGGGGAGGCGCTGAGTACGAGAAGTTAGGGAGGAAATTGGAGTCCTTTCTTGAGGTCTAGCCCCACCTTTCCAGCCAGCCTCCCCCCCCACATCCCCAAGCGGGGGCTCCCTCTGCTCACCAGGACCGCTCCCCTTTCCCAGGGCCTACCCCCACCCCAAAGGGCATTGTTTATGCTGCCAAGGGACTTCCTCCAACATTCAGGAATTTCCTCGGCCCCGAGGTTATCAAACTGCTTTTTTTCTTGGAGTTTTGTTTCCAAAAATACTGGCCGAAATCTCGTTCTTGCCTGCACATTTTGTTCTGGGTTTTTGGTTTTTTTTTTGTTTTTCCACGCCAGAGGGAAAAGCGGGAAGGGCAGATTTTGCATCCCGGGACTGAGTCCTTCGTGTCCCCCCGGAGGCTTTTCGTGGCTTTGGGCGCACTTCGAATCCATGCCCTTTGCTGGCCCTGGCTAGTTTGACCCAAATCGGAGAGGGCTCAAAAACGCTTGCGTTCAGGGATCTGGGTTCTGGATGCTGAAACTGTTGGATTGTAAGCCCCCTGGCTATGGGGTCAGTAGGAAAAGACTTATGTATGGGGGTCCGTTTGTTCCTAATTAAAACAAATAAAAACAAATAAAAATTGAAAACTAGAAATTGAAAAAAGAACACCACAACGCCTTAGGTCAGCTTGGGAAAAATCCCTGCTAATCAGGGAGCTTGTTTGTCCACTTTAAGAGGGGTGGGCTTCCACTCCCAGAATTCCCCAGCCAGCATGCTGAGCTGAAGTCCACCCCTCTTAAAGCAGGCTGGCTGGGGGATTCTGGGAGTGGAAGCCCACCCCTCTTAAAGCAGGTTGGCTGGGGGATTCTGGGAGCGGAAGTCCACCCCTCTTAAAGCAGGGTGGCTGGGGGATTCTGGGAGCGGAAGTCCACCCCTCTTAAAGCAGGGTGGCTGGGGGATTCTGGGAGCGGAAGTCCACCCCTCTTAAAGCAGGGTGGCTGGGGGATTCTGGGAGTGGAAGCCCGTCCCTCTTAAAGCAGGCTGGCTAGGGAATTCTGGGAGCGGAAGCCCACCCCTCTTAAAGCAGGCTGGCTGGGGGATTCTGGGAGCAGAAGCCCACCCCTCTTAAAGCAGGCTGGCTGGGGAATTCTGGGAGTGGAAGCCCACCCCTCTTAAAGCAGGCTGGCTGGGGGATTCTGGGAGCGGAAGCCCACCCCTCTTAAAGCAGGCTGGCTGGGGGATTCTGGGAGTGGAAACCCGTCCCTCTTAAAGCAGGCTGGCTGGGGGATTCTAGGAGTGGAAGTCCGCAAGTCTTAAAGTTGCCAAGGTAGGCCATCCCTGTACTAGGCCGTCTCTGATCAATAGTCATCAAACGTCTAAAGACCTCCGGATCATCACATTCAGTAAGTTACTTAAGGCCATCGTCATATCCGCCTTCTGCGATAGTATTTTGAAAGGAGTGAGTCAGTGATACGACTTGTCTGGACTGGATCTTTGGAGAAGCGGGGTTGGCAATCAGGAACTGGGGTGGGGAGGCCAGCGAAGCGTCGTGAGGCATAATTCGTCCCCTTCTGAACAAAATATAGGCCTATATTATGTGTATATTTTTTTCCCACGTACGAATTTTCCTTTCCCACGGTGGGTGATTTCAGCCTTTTAGCCTGTTTGTCTTGGGAGAAGAAGCACGAGTGTGTGTTTTTTTTTTACGAGAAAGGAATTCAGGAAACGAAACAGGACAGAATAACCGACATGGAAGGGACCTTGGAGGTCTTCTAGTCCAACCCCCTGCTCAGGCAGGAAACTCTAGATCTTTCCAGACAGGTGGCTGTCGGGTCTCTTCTTAAAAAAACTCCAGCGATGGAGCGCCGGCATCTTCTGCAGGCAAGCCGTTCCGCTGACTGTTATTCAATGGATGAGTTGAATTCATTAGTTCATTCCCCAGAGGCATCTCAACCTTCGTTCTGTGTTCTCTTTGGCTGCTCTGTGCTGTCTTCGTGGTTGTGTTTTATCCAACGGCTGTCGTGGTTAAAAGCTCACCTGGGCCTGAATGGTGGATGGCTCTTAGAAGGAGCTTGCCGGTCCAGCAACTTCATTTTGGATCAAGCCAATTTGTGGATATGGTTTAGACTCGTTTATATCCGTGTTTTTCAAACTCAGTAACTTTTCAGATGCCTGGACTTCAACTCCCAGAATTCCCCAGCCTACCTACCTGTCAAATCCAGGCAGTTCTTGCTGATTGGTATGTCTGTCTGTCTGTCTGTCTATCTATCTATCTATCTCTCTCTACCTACCATCTCTATCTATCATCTATCTATCTATCTATCTCTACCTATCATCTCTCTCTCTCTCTCTCTCTCTCTCTCTCTCTCTCTCTCTCTCTCTCTCTCTCTCTCTCTCCCTATCATCTGTCTATCTGTCTGTCTATCTATCTCTACCTATCATCTATCTATCTATCTATCTATCTATCTATCTATCTATCTATCTATCTACCTATCATCTATCTATCTATCTATCTATCTATCTATCTATCTATCTCTACCTATCATCTCTGTCTGTCTGTCTGTCTGTCTATCTATCTATCTATCTATCTATCTATCTATCTATCTATCTATCTATCTATCTATCTACCAATCATCTGGAAAGAGTGCAGAGAAGAGCAACAAAGGTAATCAGGGGACTGGAGGCTAACACATACAAGGAACTGTTGCTGGAATTGGGTATGTCTAGTTTAATGAAGAGAAGGACGAGGGGGTGACATGATAGCAGCCTTCCAGTATCTCAGGGGCTGCCCCAAAGGAGAGGCAGTCAAGCTATTCTCCAAAGCGCCTGAAAGCAGAACAAGGAGCAACGGATGGAAACTCATCAAGGAGAGAAGCAACCTAGAACTTTCCTGACCATTAGAACAGTGGAACTCCTTGCCTCCAGAAGTGGTGAATGCTCCAACACTGGAAGTTTTTAAGAAGAGACTGGACAGCCATTTGTCTGAAATGGTACTATAGGGTTTCCTGCCTGAGCAGGGGGTTGGACTAGATGATCTCTCTTCCAACTTTACTATTATGATTATGATCTATCTGTCTTCTATCCATCTCTCTTTATTAAATTATTATACCACCCATCTCTTCCCTAGGGTGACTCTGGCTGGCTTACAGGTTATAGAACAAATAGAAAAATAATCAAAATATCTTAATTTAAAAAAAAAATAGCCACTTCAGGTGGTCCTTGCCTGACGACCACAACTGAGCTCAAAATTTCTGTCGCTAAGCGAGGCAGATGTTAAGGCAGAGGCCCCCAACCTTTCGGGCATCACCAGGGACCGCTGGTTCCGTGGAGAGAGGTTTTTCAGCGGACCGGTTTTGCGTGCTGCCTGCAGCCCGCGGATGGGGCTTTGTTTGTTTGTGCGGACCGGTTGCTGGCGTGCCACGGCCCAGTACCGGTACACGGACCTCGGGGGGGGGGTTGAAGACCCCTGGTCTCTCTGACTCTCTGTCTCTCTCCCCCACACCCACCCTTGTCTCCTTTTCAGGTTACCTGCTCATGACGGACGCCTGGTTCTCCGAGTTTGTGTACGAAGTGGTGGTGGACCGCAAACACGTTCCGGAAGACGTCTTGGGGATCTTACAGCAGGAGCCCATTTCCTTGCCCGCCTGGGATCCAATGGGGGCTTTGGCCAACTGATCGGTCGGGAGGAGGAGGGGAAACCGCCCACCCCCCCCCTCTCCTTCTGGGTCAACTCCAAGCCAGCAAGGGCCTCGGGACCCGGAGGTCTGCAGCCGAGTCCTCCTCCCCGATGGGAGGTGGGGGTTTCTCAGCTAGAGGTGCTAACATTCACACACACACACCCATCACCACCACCCTTTGGAAGACCCCGTCCATCTCTGGCTTGGGGTTCCCTCCCCCGCCCCCCGCATCGGCGCGTCTGCTTTCCATCGTAACTCAGTGCCACTTTTTCTTAAAAAAAAAAACCCAAAACGAAACAAAAATACGGCTTTTTAAACTCATCTAAATGCACTCATATTTTTTTTAAAATTCCATTTATATCCCGCCCTTCTCCGAAGACTCAAGGCGGCTTACAAGCTTAAACCCGGGGAAGGAATGGATTTGGAACGAGCTGTACGAAAAAATAATCATCATTTTAATAGGACAGTTTCTCGACCGGCATTGGAGGGCTCTCTCCTTGGGAAGGAGATTTGCTGTTTTGAGGAAGGGGTTCCCCTGGGGGGGGGCGGTCTTTGCCTGCCGCCTTGTCGGATATGGGTCTGTTATCCAGTAATGGCCACCCCCTCCCATCTTTTCCAGCCGGTCTTCTGCAACTTGACGTTCCTCCTTACTGACCGGTTTCTTTTTACCGAATTGGATGCCCAGCAAAAGAAGGAATATATAAGCAAAATATATCTTAATTTTTTTATTATTATTATGATCTCGGGACCCGCAACTGGACAGTCCATGGGATCCTGTCTCATCTGGAGGGGGTAACCAGGTTGGAAAAGATGGCTTCGCTCTACTGGGTTTGGTTGGGTTTGATTTTTTGCTTTCCAAAAACAGAATTCCAGTTGGTGGGAATCTCCTTTTGCCGAGATCTCCCCTTTCCCACAGGGAGGCAGAGTTGAACAATTGTTAAACCGGCCGGCAAAGAGTTCCCCCACCCACCCACCCACCCGCCCACCCTGAAGGAAAGGGAAACATTGAAAAAAAAATAACAATAATAAACCACATTTCGTATGCTCTCAACAACTCTATGGTGCTATGAAGTATTTTAATTAAAACACTTGCCTGAATGAAAGGTTTTGGTCTCCTGGCTTGATCTTAAGGACTAGCGGCTTGTGAAGGAGAAGGAACCGGATTTGATCAGGGTTTTTTTTTTATTTATTTTTTTCCCCCCAAGATTTCTGAAGGTACCTCCATCCGAATTAAGAGAGAGAGAGGGAGGAGAAAGAAGGGAGATAAAACAGGCTTTTGCTGGTCAAATGCGTGTAAAAAAAAGTCACACAACGATTTAGGGCACATTACAAGGGCCCTGGGGAAAAAAAAGGGGACCTGTGAACTTTTCCCCCCACTTATGACCGTTGCAGCATCCCTGTGGTCACGTGATCAAAATTGGGACCCTTGGCTACCGATTCATATTTATGACGGTCGCAGCGTCCCGGGGTCATGTGATCTCCTTTTGCGACCTGTGAATGGGGAACCAGGTTCACTGAAAAACGATCACTGTCTCCCAGCCGGCTTTCATGGCTAAGGCAGGACTAGAACTCACCGTCTCCCGGTGATTGGCCCAAAGTCAACCAGCTGGCTTTCATGGCTAAGGCAGGACTGGAACTCACCGTCTCCCAGCGATTGGCCCAAAGTCAACCAGCTGGCTTTCATGGCTAAGGCAGGACTGGAACTCACCGTCTCCCAACAATTGGCCCAAAGTCAACCAGCTGGCTTTCATAGCTAAGGCAGGACTGGAACTCACCGTCTCCCGGCGATTGGCCCAAATTCAACCAGCTGGCTTTCATCGCTAAGGCAGGACTGGAACTCACCGTCTCCCGGTGATTGGCCCAAAGTCAACCAGCTGGCTTTCATGGCTAAGGCAGGACTGGAACTCACCGTCTCCCGGCGATTGGCCCAAAGTCAACCAGCTGGCTTTCATGGCTAAGGCAGGACTAGAACTCACCGTCTCCCAGTGATTGGCCCAGAGACACCCAGCCGGCTTTCATATCTAAGGAAGGACTAGAACTTATCGTCTCCTGGTGATTGGCTGAAAGACACCCAACCAGCTCCTATGCCTAAGGCGGGACTTGAAAATTCTGAATTAGCAGCAGGGAGAGCCGAGTTCTAATCTACACTTGAGGCTCCACCAGGAAATTCTAGTGATCGATCTCTCTCTCTCTCTCTCTCTCTCTCTCTCTCTCTCTCTCTCTCTCTCTCTCTCTCTCTCCCCTCCCCTCCCCCACCTACCTTGCAGGGTTCAGGAAAGGGGGGGGCTGCAATCTGATAAATAGTTTTGCAGCCTTGGCATTTTTTTAATCCCTGCCGGTTTTGCAGACGGCATCGGCTTTGATCTGCAAGCCTTGCAGGCTTTTTTATTTATTATTATTATTATTATTTTTCTTTGCCCCAGAATCCAAAGCAGGAATCTAGAAGGAGTGAATTTAGAAGTCCCGGCCCCATCTCCAAATTGAACTATTGCAGAATAACAAAAGAGTTGGAAGCGACCTTGAAGGTCATCTAGTCCAACCCACTGCTGAAGCAGGAGACTCTATACCAGGGGTGGGGGCCCTTTTTATGACTTGTGGACTTCAACTCTCAGAATTCCTGAGCCAATGAGGACAATTCACCAGTGGAACAGCTTGCCACCAGAACTCGTGAATGTTCCAACACGTGAAGTTTTAAAGAAGAGACTGGACAGCCATTTGTCTGAAATGGTATAGGGTCTCCTGCCTGAGCAGGGGGTCAGACTAGAAGACCTCTGAGGTACCTTCCAGATCTATTCTGATTGAATCAATTTATTTAGAGACCATTCAAAGCTATAACAGCATTGGAAAAAAGGGACTTAGGGCTGTTTTTCACACTTAACGACCGTTGCAGCCTCCCCAGGATCATGTGATCCAAATTCAGACAGTGCTTGGCAACTGACTCACATTTACAACGGGGCTGTCACGGGATCCCCTTTTGCGACCTTCTCAATGGGGAAACCGGATCCATTTAACAACCCTCTGACAAACAGCTGCAATGATTCACTTTTAACAACGGTGGTAGGCAAAGTCATAAAATGGGGCAGGAATCCCTGAACCGCCGTCTCGTTTAGCAACGGGGGGGGAGGGAAAGCCGGATTCACTGAACAACGGTCTGATTAACTTAACAATTTCAGCGATTCACTTAACAACCATGGCAAGGAAGGTCGTAAAATGGGGCAAGGCTCACTTAATAACTGTCTCGCTTAGCGACAGTAACGATGGGCTCAATTGCTGTCGTAGGTCCAAGACTACTTGCATGCAGTACCAACAGTGGCCTACAGAGAGCAGCAGCAGCAGCTTCGGGGGGGGGGCTGAAAGTGCATGGATGGAGCTGAAAAAGAAATTGGGGAGGGGGTGTTTGGTGGGAATTCTCTTCCCCCCCCCCCCATTTTGTCCCATAAACCTTCCTTTTCCTCCGGGGAGGCCTCGACTTAACGATGATTCGTTTAGTGACCCTTTGAAGTTACAAAGGCCTTGGGGGAAAAAAGCAACCGGTGGCTGTTTTTCACACTTAATGACCGTCCCAGCCTTCCCCCTGTGGTCGCACGATCAAAATTCGGACGCTCGGCGGCCGACTCATCTTTATGACGGCCGCGCGTGCACACGGCTCACGGGATTTCCCCCTTGTGCGACCTTCCGACGGGCAAAGTCCGTGGGGGAAGCCGGATTCGCTTAGCGACCGGGTGTGACGAACAGCGGCGGTGGTTCACTTAACAGCGGTGGCAGGACAAGTCGCAAAACGGGGCGAAACTGACTTAACCGCTGTCTCGCTTGACAAGGGGAACTTTGGGGCTTGTTCTGGTCGTGCGCCGGGGACTCCCTGCATGTTTACAAATAACCCAAGGTGGCGATTACACACAATACTCCCTCCTCCCGCTCCTTTCCTTGCAACAACAACCCTGTGAGGTGGGCTTGGCCGAGAGAGGCGGACTGCCCAAGTCATCCAGCTGGCTTTTCTTTCCAGCAGCTCCCTCTCCTTGCCAGCCCAGGCTGGCTGGAGGGGGGGGCAAACCAAAGCAGGGCCCTCCACAAGAGGCCCCCCCCACATCCTCTCACCGTTGGGGGCACCCCAGTTGGCGAGGTGGCACCCCAAGCCAGCTCAGGCCCCTTCTAGAAGGTGGAAAGTGGCCTCCAGCAAGGTGCATAGAGGACCACTCTCCCTTCAGTTCCCATGATTAAGGGGGGGGGGGTGTCCTGTGTGCCCCAAGCCCCTCCCCATATGTGTGCAAAGTGTGTGTGTGGGGGTGTTCTGTGCCCCAAGCCCCTCCCATGTGAAGGTGCAAAAGGAGAGGAGTCTTCTGTGCCCCAAGCCCTTCCTCCATGAATGTGCAAAAGGGGAGGAGTCTCGGGTGCCCCAAGCCCTTCCCCATGAGTGTGCAAAGTGGGGGTCTTCTGTGCCCCCTGTGTCTACAAAAGTGGAAGGGTCTCCTGTGCCCCCAGCCCACTCCATGTGTGCAAAAGGGGAGGGGGGGTCTTCTGCACCCCAAGCCCCTCCCCATGTGTGTGCAGAAGGGGAGGAGTCTTCTGTGCCCCAAGCCCCTCCCCCATGAGTGTGCAAAAGGGGAGCCATCTTCTGTGCCCCATGTGTCTACAAAAGTGGAAGGGTCTCCTGTGCCCCCGGCCCATCCTCCATGAGTGTGCAAAAGGGGAGGGGGGACTTCTGTGCCCCCAGCCCCTCCCCATGTGTGTGCAAAAGGGGAGGGGTCGTGTGCTCCAATCCCTCCCCCCATGAGCTTGCAAAGGGGAGGGGTCTTGTGTGCTCCAATCCCTCCCCCATGAGTGTGCAAAGGGGAGGGGATGCAACTCAGCCATGTTTCCTTTATATATAGCGCCTGTTACGTGTCCCAGCTTCTGCCAACCTAGCAGTTCGAAAGCACGTAGAAATGCAAGTAGAAAAATAGGGACCATACGGTGGGAAGGTATACACTATTTATACACTATTCTATAATACTAAACTATACTATACACTAATACTAATACTATAATATACACTATACTATGCTATACATTGTACTATACACTATAAAAAGGTAAAGGTAAAGGTTCCCCCCGCACATGCGTGCTAGTCGTTTCCGACTCTAGGGGCCGGTGCTCATCTCCGTTTCAAAGCCGAAGAGCCAGCGCTTGTCCGAGGACGTCTCCATGGTATCGTGGCCGGCATGACTAGACGCCAAAGGCGCACGGAACGCTGTTACCTTCCCACCGGAGTGGTCCCTATTTTCCTACTTGCATTTTCACGTGCTTTCGAACTGCTAGGTTGGCAGAAGCTGGGACGAGTAACAGGCACTCACTCTGTTATGCGGCACTCGGGATTCGACCCGCCAAGCTCAGCGTCCTAACCCATTGAGCCACCGCATCCCTCACACTATACACTATACTATAAAACTATAATAATACTATATTACACTATACTATACATTCTACTATAATACTAATGCTATATTATACACTGTACTATACTATATACTATAACTATACTAATACTATACTATAATATACACTATACTATAATAATACTATACTATGTTATACACTAATACTAATACTCCCAATACTCCTAATACTAATACTAT
>NW_028148389.1:0-30000 GCF_947247035.1 Vipera ursinii | reverse complement strand
TCTATTCTATTCTATTCTGTTCTGTTCTGTTCTGTTCTATTCTGTTCCATAGTATATTATTGTATTGTATTGTATTGTATTGTATTGTATTGTATTGTATTGTATTGTATTGTATTGTATTGTATTGTATTGTATTCTATTCTATTCTATTCTATTCTATTCTATTCTATTCTATTCTATTCTATTCTATTCTATTCTTCTAGTCTAGTCTAATTTATTTAGCTCGCTCTGCTGGGGATCCAAAACTTGGTTTTAAGGGAGCAGAGAAGATGTTTGTCTGGGTTAGGTCCCAAATCTGGCTGAATTGTAGGATGAACGGTTGAGAGAGCCAGGTATGTCTAACCTAATTCAAGAGAAGGACCAAGGGGGATATGATAGCATCTTCTGATATTTGAGAAGCTGCCCCAAACAAAAACAAAAAAGGGGTGTGTGTGTGTGTGTTTGTCTGCCTTCAGGGTATTCTCCAAAGCCCCTGTAGGCAGAACAAGAAGCAACGCATGAAAACTAATCAAGAAGAGATCCAATCTAGAATGATGGAGAAATTTCCTATCCGTGTTATTTCTGTATTTTGTTGAACCTGGACAGCACAAATTGCCACTAAACTGTAATTTGCCTTAAAGGAGCACCAGCAAAAAAAAAAAAGTATGAAAATACGAGGATAGTGTGAAACCAACTGAAGAGAACATTTGTAGATCAAGGTTGAACGGTGGGGACCTTGGTGCTCTCTGAGCTGGGTGGTTTCCTTGCAGATGTTTCATGACCCAACTAGGGAACATCATGAGTGCTTGGAGGATTGATTTATTTATTTATTTATTTATTTATTTATTTATTTATTTATTTATTTATTTATTTATTTATTTATTTTATATAACGCCCTTCTCCCGAAGGACTCAGGGCGGTGAACAGGGCAATACATAAAAACTAGATACAAAAATTAACAATTATTAAAAAGTAATTAAACAATGCCCATAATAAATTAATACAGATTAAAAATTGAAGTCCATTTATAAAAATCACACCCCGTTCCCATCAGGCCAGGCCAGCTTGTTTAAAGAGATGGGTTTTAAGATCGCGCCGGAAGGAGCGGAGATCGGGAGGAGGAGGACGAGGAGGACGACGACTGTGGGGTCCCTGGTGCTCTCTGAGCTGGGTGGTTTTCTTGCAGATGTTTCATGACCCAACTAGGGAACATGAGCAGGGCTACAAAGGAGGGGGGTTGTAGAGAGGAGGAGGAGGAGGAGGAAGACTGTGGGGTCCTTGGTGCCCTCTGAGCTGGGTGGTTTTCTTGCAGACATTTCATGACCCAACTAGGGAACATCATGAGTGCTTGGAGGAGGAGGAAGACGAGGACGACGACGACTGTGGGGTCCTTGGTGCTCTCTGAGCTGGGTGGTTTTCTGGCAGATGTTTCATGACCCAACTGGGTAACATCCTCAGTGCTAGAAGCGAGTGGGGTTTGCAAAGAGAGGCAGGACAAGATAAAATGGGCGGGAACTAATCAAAGAGAGATCCAACCTAGAACTAAGGAGGAATTTCAGACAGTGAGAATAATAAACCAGTGGAACAGCCTGCCACCAGAAGTTGTGGGTGCTCCAACAGTGGAGGGTTTTTTTTTATTGAAAAGTTTTACAGTACATTTTTTAAAAGACAAAACCCCTCCCAACCCCCTCCCCTCTCCCCAAACCTCCCCAACTCTTCCCTCCCCTCCCCCTCCCCCCCCTCCCCGACTTCCCAGAGCTCAATACAGGGTATAAAAATACAAACAATCATAGTCTACCATATGCAAACAACAGTAAAATATTAAGTTCTATCGCACTTTAACTCTTATTAAAATAACTACAAGTAATTTATATATCACATCAATACTTATTTATTCTGGATGTAATCAATCCATCTTCTCCACTCCACAATGTATCTCTGTTGCGAATGGTCTTTCAAATACGCTGAAATCTTTGCCATTTCCGCCAGGTTGGAAACTTTTAAAGTCCACTCTTCTATAGTCGGCAGTTCTTCCTTCTTCCAATATTGCGCTACTAAAAGTCTCGCTGCCGTAATTAAATTCAACATCAACTTAGTGTCCACAACGGTAGTATCTGTGATAATACCCAATAAAAACAGTTGCGGACAAAACGTTATCCTTTTCTTGAATATTTTTTGCATATTCCACCAAATTTTAATCCAAAAAGCTTTAACCTTTTTACAGGTCCACCATATATGAAAATACGTTGCATCTTCACAACCACACCTCCAACATTGGGGCTGGCAGTTCGGATACCAACAGTGGAAGTTTTTAAGAAGAGACTGGACAACCCCTTGTGTGAAATGACACGTAGGGTTGTGTGCTTGAGCAGGGGGTTGGACTAGAAGACCTCCAAGGTCCCTTCCCGCCCTAAGAGTTTGGATTCTATGTGTGGGTTGTGACACAACCGCCCTTCTCTTTGATCAGGGCTACATAAAAAGAGCATGGGGCGACAATTTTAGGACTGAAACGGTCTTTTCCCCGAGTAATTTTGCCTCAAGGGAGGGGGGGTAGTGAATTTTCTACCCAGCTGATGCAAGATGCCCTCACTCAAATTTCCGCTTTGCCAGATTTATTTATTTATTAAGTAAATGAGTGAGGCATTTAATAGATGAGTGAGGCACGGCGAGCAGGCACCAAGGAGGAGGAAGTTTACATTTTCCAAAGGAGAAGTAGAACCGGGGATGCTGAAGGAAACGGTGGGTGTGTAAAGACAGACGGATTTTTCCATTTTGCCAGCCCTCGCTTGAATTTCTTTTGATGGTGTGGCTTGAAAGCTGACGAACAATCTTGAATTTAATCGGGGAAATGGTGTAGATCAGACATGTCAAACACAAGGCCTGGGGGCCGGATCCAGCCCGCGAAGTGGTTTCACGCGGCCCGCGAAGCCATCCTGGAAACAGTGAGGGAACGGCCCCCACTGCCTTGGCCCTGGCCCAGAGACCCTCCTCCTGCCAGAGACCCTCAGATCTGTCCCACTCCTGCCCGGGCCCCCATAGGCACCCTTGATGCCAACGATGTAGAGCTGGCCACGCCCACCCAGTAGGCCATACACACTCTAGCCACGCCCACCCAGTAGGCCATACACACTCTAGCCATGCCCACCCAGTAGGCCACGCCCACCCTGGCCATACCCACCCGGCCCCTTGAGGGCAACCGTAATGCTGATGCGGCCCTCCATGAAATTGAGTTTGACACCCCTGGTGTAGATTATTTTTTGGGGGGTGGGGGTGGGCGTGGAAATCCACAAAAAGAGAAGGACTAGGGATGACATGATAGCATCTTCCAACATTTGAGGGGCTGCCCCAAAGAAGAGGGTGGGGGGTGTCCACCTATTTTCCTGAAGGCGGGACAAGAAGCAACGGGGATGGAAACTAACCCAGGAGAGAAGCAACCTGGAACAAAGGAGGGATTTCCCTGACGGTGAGAACAATGATCCAGTGGAACAGCCTGCCACCAGATGTTGTGGGTGCTCCAACACTGGAGGTTTTCAAGAAGAGATTGGACAAGCCATTTCTCTGAAATGACCCGTAGGGTTTCCTGCCTGAGCAGGGGGCTGGAATAGACTAGACCAGGGGTAGGCAACCTTGGCTCTTTTACGACTCGTGGACTTCAACTCCCAGAATTCCTGAGCCAGGTGGACTAGACTAGAGCAGGGCTATTCAACCTTTTCACCCATTGTACCACTTTTAGGATAGGGCAACATCCGAGGACCACCGGTCACCTAGTAAGGGGTCAAAAACTTGATGACCAAAAAAAAAAAAGGAAAAAAAGTGATGAACTACAGGTAGTCCTTGACTTACAACAGCTCGCTTAGTGACTGCTCAAAGTTACCATGGCCCTGAAAAAAGTGCCCCCCAAGCCACAGCCAAGCAAGACACTTGCCTGCCCACCGGGTGGCGCTCTTCCTCCTGGCCGAGGTTTTCATGGTTGTGAGCATTTCTGTTGAGGATTGGCAGTGGGGGTGGGGTGGGGGGTGGGTGTCTGGTTTTTATTCCCCCCCCATCTACTGGGTGGTTGCAGCAGGTTTTGGTCACCCTGGGATACTGTGACCATCATAAATATGAATCGGTTGCCAAGCATCTGAATGTACATCACGAGACCCTGGAGATGCTGCAACATTCCAGCTGATCGGCGCTTCTTCTGGGCTCAGAAGTGTCAGGATTAGTGCTGAGCTCCAGCTGGATCCTGGTGCTGATCCTGGCGCTTCCGCTGAGCCCCGACAGCCCTGCAGCTCCAGCCGTCTCTCGCTCAGGCTTGTGCGGTGCTGCCACCGGTTTAGCTCATTCCCCTCCCCTGCTACCACTTTTCTAGGACGGTCGCCTACCACAAGTGCCAGGTGCCAATGTACCACAGGTGGTACCGGTACCACCGGTTGTAAAGCCCTGGACTAGAAGACCTTTTCTTTGATCAGGGTTACGTAAAAAGAGCAAGTATTTTTGCCTCTTTTGCCTAAAAATATCTCTCCTTTTATCGATACAAAATACAGTCACAACCTCAACTTTTTGCTTTATGTATTTCTTAAGCACTCGATAAGAAATTAATGGAATCCTCAAAACCTGAAAAAACGAATTTTCATATATATACTGTATATATTTTCTTTCGAGTCCAGAAGTGGTTTCCAAATGGAAACAATAACTGGATAAACTCTTTAATTATAGCAGTTCGAACATCGAATAACAGAGTTGGAAGGGACCTTGGAGGTCATCTAGTCCAACCCCCTGCTCAGGCAGGAAATTCTATACCATTTCAGACAAATGGCTGTCCAGTCTCTTCTTCAAAATCTCCCGTGATGGAGGGCCCACAACTGAATTAATCTCTCCCAGGTCCATCCGTAGAAGATATTTCTCCTGCAGTTGGCTTAATGTTTGGAATAAACTGTCAAGGTTGAGAAGATAAAAGGCAACCTGGTTTAAAACGGCAGTGAGGAAAGATAAGAACATTCCACTGTTTTGGTTTTTCAGATAACTCCTAAAAAAGGGAATTTTACGAGACAAGCGAAGATGGATACGTCTATATCTCTTTTGAAATAGGCATTGTGAAATGGATCTTAAATCACAGCATCGTGTTCAAGACGTGGCTTGTTGACAGGCCACGTTCTCCTGCGCAGAATAGAGGGGTGGAATTCCTAACCTAGTATGGTTTTAACTTGGTTATGCTGTAAATGACAGGCAGGCTGGCTTCCTTTCATCAAACTTGGCTGGCTGGCTGGCTGGGGAATTCTGGGAATTGAAGTCCACCCATGTTCAAGCTGCCGAGTTTGAGGAAAAAAATGCTTTATGGCCACCAAGGCTGGGCGAACAGCAACTCTGGATGGCTGGCACTGGGTTCAAATCCTCCCAACAAAATAGAGGTAGCCTTGACTTATGACCATAATTTCCGTTGAAAGTCAGTGCATAATGTTGTCACTTCGTTGCCGTGTTTCTCACCCCCTGGTAACTTTAAGGTGGGTGGACTTCAACTCCCAGAATTCCCTAGCCGGCACAGCTTGAATTCTGGGAACTGAAGTCCACCCATCTTAAAAGATGCCAAGGTTGAGAAACGTTAACCTGGTTAGGCGATGTTCCAAATCCTTAGTGAATAAAGGGCCTTAGAGTAGTTGTCAGAACAAGAACCAGGATAACAGACTTGGAAGGGACCTTAGAGGTCTTCTAGTCCAGCCCCCTGCTCAAGCAGGAAAGCTTATACCATTTTAGACAAATGGTTGTCTAAACTCCAAAACATACCTTTGCAATGATGAATTAGTATTTCCCTGCAGCCTTCAGCCCAGATTGGTCTTTTTTTTACAAAGAAACAACTTGATCCCACCATGAATAGAATAGAATAGAATAGAATAGAATAGAATAGAATAGAATAGAATAGAATAGAATAGAATAGAATAGAATAGAATAGAATAGAATAGAATAGAATAGAATAGAATAGAATAGAAAATATGGAATGGAATAGAGTAGAGTAGAGTAGAGTAGAGATGAAAGGGACCTTGGAGGTCGTCTAGTCCAGCCCCCTGTTCAAGCAGGAATACCATCTCAGACAGGTGACTGTCCAGTCTCTTCTTAAAAATCTCCAGTGATGGAGCACCCACGATTTCTGGTGGCCAGCTGTTCCACTGGTTGATTGTCCTTACTATCAGGAAGTTTCTCCTTAATTCCAGTTTTCTTCTCTCTTTGGTCAGTTTCCAACCGTTGTTCCTCGTCCTGCCCTCTGGTGCTTTGGAGAATAACGTGACCCCCTTTTCTTTGTGGCAGCCCCTCAGATACTGGAATACTGCTATCGTGTCTCCCCTATTTCTTTGTTTCTTTAGACTAGCCAAACCCAAGTCCCGTAGCCGTTCTTCGTACGTTTTAGTCTCCAGGCCTTGGATCATCTTAGTTGCTCTTCTCCGAATTTTTCCCCCGAACTCTCAACATCTTTTTTGTGACATGGTGACCAAAATTGGCTGCAGTATTCCAGGTGTGGTCTTACTAGGGCTTTGTAAAGCGGTACCAATACTTTGCGTGATGTTGGTTCTATGCCTCTGTTTGTGCAACCCAGGATTGCGTTAGCTTTTGCCAATTCTGTAACAACTAGAGCAAATTTCTTTGCATTTCTGCGGAGGTCTGATTTTTCTCGTGCTGAGGCCAGCTGGAGTCTCAGGAAAGATCTTTGTCCAGAGAGGGCTGGAATTTTCACCCATCGAAAAAGAATGCAATCCACAATAAATAGAAAAGGGGAAAAAAACACAATAATTATCACAAGCAGCGCCCACTCATGGAAAAACCTCACGGTGGAAGAATGAAGGTTTGTGTGTTTTGGGACAAGCAACTTCACCGCATGTTTTCAAAGCTGAGATGTTTTTTTAAAAAAAAAAAATTGGCGGTGAAGGCATAAAGTGATCCAAGTTTACAAAAAAACAAAAAAAAATCCTCTTTAAATACACTTTAAAGACCCTATTGCTGTGCATTTGCAGTGTTTGTGTATTGGCGGGTTTGTGGGTTTGTTTGCCTATGTGTTTTTTTTGTGCATGTTGGGACAGGAAACAGACAAGATGTATCAGCGAATGTTTATAAGGCATATTCGGCTGTTTTCATCCCAAACACGACACAGAGGACCACAAACTAGAATCACCACAACTGAGCCTCGGTTGTTGTGAGAACTCAGGTTGTGCTTGAACAAACCTTGGATGAGTCAAGTGAGTGTGTTGTCGTGGGAACACAGCCTCTTAGACCAACCTTGCCCAAGTTAAGCTGGCTGAGGAATTCTGGGAGTTGAAGTCCACAAGTCTTAAAGTGGTCAAGGTTGCAGACCCCTGTCTTAGACACTTGCTTGGGGATGTCGCTTGGTAGCTTGAACAGGTGAGGACTTCAACTCCCAGAATTCCTGAGCCAACATTGGAGAATTGCTAGCTGGGGAACTCTGGGAGTTGAAGTCCACAAGTCTCAAAGTCTTAAAAGTTCCTAGAGTTTTAAGATGGGAGGAGTCCAACTTCCAGAATTCAGCAGCCAGCATGCTTTCAGGCGGGTGGGCTTCAGAACCAGAACCAGAATAGAGTTGGAAGGCGACTTTGGAGGTCATCTAGTCCAACCCCCTGCTCAGGCAGGTAACCCTATACCATTTCAGACAGATGGCTGTCCAGTCTCTTCTTAAAAACTTCCAGTGTTGGAGCATTCACCGCTTCTGGAGGCAGGTTGTTCCACTGGTTAATTGTTCTGACTGTCAGGAAATTTCTCCTTAGTTCCAGGTTGCTTCTCTCCTTGATTGGTTTCCATCCGGTTTGTGTGTGTGTATGTGTGTGTGTGTGTGCTGCCCTCTGTTTGCTTTGGAGAATAGGTGAACCCCACCTCTTCTTTGTGGCAGCCCCTCAAATACTGGACGTACCGCATATACTCAAATATCTGCAAATCGAAACAGAACGACAAGTGGCAGAAGAATGCCAAGGTAGCACCAATAGCGATAGGCTCCTTGGGTGCAAATTCCAAAACATCTGCAGCGCCACCATCGGCATTGACAATTTCCCCATCGGTCAATTGCAAAAGGCAGCTTTTCTTGGCACAGCTGACAGCCTGCTGTGATGTGTGTAAAACCATCAAACATCCACATTTGCCTATCCCAGGTCCTTGGGAAGGCCTTGATAGGTGGATAAAAAGGCCAAATCCGATCTGAACATCTGGCTGACTCTGCAACCAAAGATCATCATAATGTTCAAGCGATGCTTCGGGTGCAATCCTAAAAAAACATCTGGGGCATCGCTTTCAACCCCAGCGGCATTGACAAAATCCCCATCGGCCAGTAGCAAAAGGCAGCTTGATTCGCAACTGCTGATATCCTGCGACGAGAGCCTTAAACCCCGGGGTCTTCCAACGCGGCACTTTGATGACTGTGTGGACTTCAACTCCCAGAATTCTTCAACCCTGGCTGAGGAATTCTGGGAGTTGAAGTCAACCAGTCATCAAAGGGCCACGTTGGAAGAGCTTAACACCATCAATAAAATATCTGCCAGCCACATCTGCCTATCTCAGGTCCCTGGGGAAGACTTGGCAGGTGAACAAAGATACCAAATCCAGTGCAAACATCTGTGTGACTGGGTGAAAAACTATTACAGGCAGTTCCCGACTTACAACAATTCATTTAATGACCGTTCAAAGTTACAACGTCTCTGAAAATAGGGACTTAGGGCCATTTGGGGGGGTGGGAGCACGAAGGGAGGCTCAGCTAATCTCAATGTATACATGGTTGTACTTTGACAATAAAGGTTCATTAATCAATTAATTTCTCACACTTACGACCGGGGTCATGGGATTTACACTCGGCCACTTGACAACTGACTCATATTTATGACGGTTGCAGTGTCCCCAGGGTCCCCTGATCCCCTTTTGCGACCTTCTAACCGGCAGTGTCAATGGGGAAACCCAGATTCACTTAACGACCGTTTGACTTAACAACTGCAGAAAGCCCTGAACAAACACAGCAGCAAGGAAAAGCTCACTTGACACGTTTTTCACTTAGCAACATAAATTCTGAGCTCAGCTGAGGTCCTAACTCGAGGACTGTCTATAATAAGCTAGGCTGGCTGGGGAATTCTGGGAATTGAAGTCCACCAGGCTTAAAAGTTGCCGAGATTGAGAAAAGTGGCTGTAACGGGTAAGATTTTGGTAAAGGAGTTGATCGCCATACGGTCGAGACGGGATTTTTTTTTTAAAAAAAAATTTAAACACAAGTCTAGGAATTCCGAGTGGTCTCCCATCCCCTGCTCAGCTTGGGTGCAATCAGCCAAACGAGGCCAGGTCCACGAGGCTCTCCCCCCACCCCCAAATACTCCAGCCAACGTGAAGCTTTTTACTGGATGCTACCAAAGCCCCAGCTGTGTCTGGCTTGACCGGTGAGATGTCCATTTTGCCCTGATCTTCCTGTGCCACAGCTGCCTGCAGAGAAGTGCAGGTAGATCATTCCAGCCCACAGAGGATCCTCTTTGCTTGGTCATCCAGCGTCTGTTCAAAAACCTCCTGATTAATTAAGGGGAGGAAGAGAGAGAGAGAAAAATTGTGCAGCCGACGGGTTGGAAGATGGGCCGGTCCTGGCACGAGTCGCGGGGCACTTGTTACGCCACCTTCTAGCACCTGCTCGGAGGTGTAAAGTCCGCCTCGCCGCATAAGAATCCGAGCCAGATCTGGGACGGATCGGTTTCTGATTTGTGGCCAAGGGATCCATGCAGATGGTGGTTGATGATTAGCCAAAGTTTGCACACCTTGTGACAGCTTAGCAAACCAGCTTCAGCTGCATCTCTCTCCTCGTCTTTTCCTGGGTGCTCCGGATTCAGACAGGATCAACTATTTCTTCCCTTTACACCTGTCGGGCTGGGCAGATTGACGATCCAGCCATTAATCCGAGGAAGAGTTCTGCCCCGCTTTGTTGCCTTCGCAACAGCCTTGCAGGGTAGGAAGGCAGAAAAGGGGATTTCTCCCCCATGGGCTGGGTGCAGAAGGCATGGCGAGAAAAGGATTGGCCAGGCAAGTTGCGGTGTATTTTTTCATTTCTTTATCTGTTTCTTGATCTGTGTCTATTTATTTATGTTCGGCCTTTATAAATCATCCAAGGCAGCGAACACATCCAGTGTATCTTTGTCTTATTTTCCCCGTAACAACAACCCTGTGAGGTGGTGTGGACGGAGAGAGAGGGACTGGCACAAAGATAACCAGCCAGATTTCATGCCTAAGGCGGGACTAGAACTCACAGCCTCCTGGTGATTGGCCAAAGTCATCCAATTGACTTTCGTGCCTAAGGCAGGACTAGAGCTCACAGCCTCCTGGTGATTGGCCCAAAGTCACCCAGCTGGCATTTGTGCCTAAGGCGGGACTAGAACTCACCGTCTCCTGGTAATTGGCCCAAAGTCACCCATCTGGCTTTCATGCCTAAGGCGGGACTAGAACTTACCATCTCCTGGCGATTGGCCCAAAGTTATCCAGTTGACTTTCATGCATAGGGCAGGACTAGAACTCACAGCCTCCTGGTGATTGGCCCAAAGTCACCCAGCTGGCTTTCGTGCCTAAGGTGGGACTAGAACTCACTGTCACCTGGTAGTTGGCCCAAAGTCATCCAACTGGCTTTCATGCCTAAGGCAGGACTAGAACTCACAGCCTCCTGGTGATTGGCCCAAAGTCACCCAGCTGGCTTTCGTGCCTAAGGCGGGACTAGAACTCACTGTCACCTGGTAGTTGGCCCAAAGTCACCCAGCCGGCTTTCATGCCTAAGGCGGGACTAGAACTTACCGTCTCCTGGCGATTGGTCCAAAGTCATAAAATTGGCACTCGTGGCTGAGGCGGCACTAGAACTCACAAGACCGAACTGCCTCTCTTTCAATTATCTGAGTTATCCATGGCAGGCAGGTCAAAGAAATCAAGACGGCTATGTTGCATAGAGGCTGAGATTTGGTCACATCGTCCCAGCTGCCATCTTGACTTTTTTGACCCACGGTGGCCAGAGATTTCTGCAAACCGATAGGATTGTCCCTTTTTTGATGGCTAACTTGCTTACAAAGACAAGGGGGAAAAAAAACCTATCTATAATTTTTAACACGTGACGGGCGACCAGCTGAAAAAAAATCCAGAATAATGAAAAGTCCTCGACTTACACATATTCATTTAACAAGAGCCGTTTTAAAAAAAGTGTCTTATGTCCAGTCCTCGTACTTACAACCTTCGCAGCGTTCCCCAAGGTCTCCTCTAGCAAAATTTGGACCCTTGGCAAATCAGCACGAATTATTTAACTTAATTAATTAATTAATTAATTAATTAATTGAATTCTTGAGCAGCTGCAAGGACTGCCTTAACAACGGTGCAAAACAAAGCTCCCAAATTCGGGCATGACTTGTTTAACGACCGCCTTGTTCAGTACGGGTAAGTCCTCGACATACGACCCCAATTCAGCCCAAACTTTCTCTTCCTAAGCGAGACCGTCGTTAAGGGAGCTTTGCCTCGTTTTAGGACCTTTTGCCCCACTCGTTAAGCGAATCGCTGCAGTTGATAACACGGCCGTTAAGGGAATCAAAGCTTCCCCATTGATTTGGCTTGTCAGCAGGTTGCAAAAAGTGATCCCAGGCGCCCCAGGACCGTCATAAATACGAGCCAGTTCCAAGCGTCTGAATTTCGGTCAGGTGACCCTGGGGAGGCTTGCGACGGTCGTAAGTGTGGAAAACGGTCGTAAGGTCTCTTTTTTCAGTGCTCAGTTGTAACTTTGAACGGTCACTTAAACGAACTGTTGTAAATCGAGGAGTGCCTACAATGGAAATTCTGATCCCAGTTGCGATCGTAAGCCAGAGAGTTCCTGTATCGTTGGGAATTTGGGATGATGGTTTATTTCCTGCTGCCTAAGCTGCTAGACCTCATGAATCTTAGCAAAGCAAATGCCTCGTGGTTAAAAAAAGATTGTAAAATGGGTCAAAACTCACTTAAGAACTGCCTTGCTTGACAATGAAAATACTACTACTACTACTACTACTACTACCAATAATAATAATAATAATAATAATAATAATAATAATAATAATAATAACAATAATAACAACAATAATAACAACAAAACAACAACAACAACAACAACAAACAACAACAACAACAACAACAACAACAACAATAATAATAATAATAATAATAATAATAATAATAATAATAATAATAATTTATTTATTTATTTTTATTTTATTACATTTATATACCGCCCTTTCCCGAAGGACTCAGGACGGTTTACAGGGTGATTAAAAAACCAAGATACAAAAGTTAAAAACAAATTAAAAAAAAACATTATATTTGTCCCTGCATAAATAAAACCCCAGTTAAAATAAGATTAATCCTCAGCCTGGATAATAATAATAATAATAAAAGTTGGAAGGGACCTTGGAGGTCATCTAGTCCAACCCCCCGTTGGCCTCAGTTTTGGCCCTAAGGCAAGGACTAGGCAGAATGCAACTATTCCAGTCTGACCTACTTGTCCTGGTTTTTCTTTCCTTTCTTCTTTTCTTTTCTTTTTTTTTCGTGCCACGGATCCAGCAATCAGGTGGCAGGCAGTTCCACGGCTTCAGTGTGCACGGAGCGCAGAAGCTCCCGTGGTTTTGTCCGTCTCTTTGCCCAAAGAGTTTCGACGGCTTTTCCTTCTCCTGGAGGTTAGAAGCAGCCAACCAAAATAAAATGCAATAAAATTATCAGAAAACTATTGGCAGCCGAAAGGGTAGATCCATCTGAGATTTTGGCCACAAAAACGAGGAGAGGGGAAAAAAGACATTTAAGAAAATGAAAGAAAGAATTTGGTCCCAGCTGCTCACCTGGCTGGACTTTTTTCCCTGCTGGAAATAAAACCAGCTTCAGGTTTTGTAAACCGCCATCCTCTCCCCAGCCCTGTTTTGCCAACCTGGTGCCCTCAGGATGTCTAGATTTTAATTTAAGGAGCTAGATCTCAAGGTTTGCGGAGGGTGCCCGTTGGAGCAGGGGGAAACAGGAAGACAGGCCCAGCTCGACCTTGAAAAGATGCAAGAGGTCACCTTTGGCATCAGGGACCTCCTTGGGGGTGGAATGCAATACAGGGAGTCCTCAATGGATGACCAAAACGTACGTTGCTAAGCGAGAAATCTGAGTTTCGCTCCGTTTTGCGGCTTCTCGTGCCGCGATTGGTTAAGCAAATCACTGCAGTTGTTAAGCTGTCGTTACAGCTGTGATTGTCCGTTGTAACTCACCTCTCTTGTGTGTTTTCTCTCCACAACTGCAACAGTCGGTGGCTGTTTACCAACGTCTCCTAGAGTGAAGTTGTGGTTGCCAAAACGTTCTCCAGGCCGCCTGCAGCCAGAAGGTGACGTGGCCCATGGGCAAGTGGACAGCGATCTTCTAACCGGTGGGATGGAGAAGACAGTCTCCCAGGAGGAGACCCAGCCTCTGCCCTCCCCGAAGGGCTCCTTGGACTGCAAAGATGGAAGTGATTGCACGGAGGACAGACATCTCCTGGACAAGAGTCCCAAGCCCACCTTGGAACTGACCGACGGGGTCCAGAAACCCAACCCCAGCCATGGGGAGAACTGGGCCACCAGTCCAGTGTCCAATGGGTATTCTGGAGCCCAGAGCCCACTCGGCGCTGGCAAGATGGCAGGAGACAACCAGGGTCTTCCCTCTGGACCCCCCACTACCCTGCCTACCACCGCCATCTTCGGGGTGGTGGGACCCCAACCGCCCTTGACGGGCCAGCGGGAGAGGGAGACCTGGAGTAAAAAAATTGACTTTCTTCTCTCAGTCATTGGCTACGCGGTGGACCTGGGCAACGTCTGGCGTTTTCCATACATATGTTACCAGAATGGAGGAGGTGAGTTCCAGTGCTTGAAAGAACATAGAATAATACACTTGGGAGGGACCTCAGAGGTCTTCTAGTCCAGCCCCCCCCCCGCTCGAGCAGGAGACCTTATATCATTTCAGACAAGTGACTGTCCAGTCTCTTCTTAAAAGGCTCCAAGGATGGAGCACCCACAACTTCTGGTGGCAAGCTGTTCCACTGGTTGATTGTTCTCCTTAATTCCAGGTTGCTTCTTTCCTTGATTAGTTTTCACCCCTGGTTGCTTGTCCCAACCTCAGGTGCTTTGGAGAATAAGTTGACCCCCCCCCGTCTTCTTTTGCCCCTCAAATATTGGAACAGTGCTATGATGCCCCCTCTTGTCTTTTTCATTGAACTAGAGATGCCCAATTCTTGCAACCGTTCTTCGTATGGTTTATCCTCCAGTCCCTTAATCATTGTTGTTGCTCTTCTCTGCACTCTTTCCAGAGTCTCAACATCTTTTTTCTAATTGGGACAGCCAAACCAGGATACAATATTCCAAGTGTGGTCTTACTAAGGCTTTGTAAAGCAGTAGTAGAACTTCACATGACCTTGATTCTATCCCTCTGTGAATGCAGCCTAGGATTGTATTGGCTTTTTTTTTGGTGCCTGCAACACACTGCTGGCTAATATTTAATTGTCCACAAGGACAAAAAATCTGAATTTTGTCTTTAATCCCTTAAAGACTACAGACAGGGTCTGAAGAACCAAACTCATAACCCAGTTGAGGTTCCACAGTATCCAAGCTTCGTGGGGCGATGGAAGGCAGGTCTGCTTAGGAGATACATCCCATGGATGGAATGGAATGGAATGGAATGGAATGGAATGGAATGGAATGGAGTGGAGTGGAGTAGAATAGAATAGAATAGAATAGAATAGAATAGAATAGAATAGAATAGAATAGAATAGAATAGAATAGAATAGAATAGAATAGAATAGAATAGAATGGAATGGAATGGAATGGAATGGAATGGAATGGAATGGAATGGAATGGAATGGAATAGAATAGAATAGAATAGAATAGAATAGAATAGGAGAAGAGAAGAGAAGAGAAGAGAAGAGAAGAGAAGAGAAGAGAAGAGAAGAGAAGAGAAGAGAAGATGGAATGGAATGGAATACAATATTAGAAGAGAAGAGAAGAGAAGAGAAGAGAAGAGAAGAGAAGAGAAGAGAAGAGAAGAGAATAATAAAAGAACGGAATAGAATAGAATAGAATAGAATAGAATAGAATAGAATAGAATAGAATAGAATAGAATAGAATAGAATAGAATAATAAAAGAACGGAATAGAATAGAATAGAATAGAATAGAATAGAATAGAATAGAATAGAATAGAATAGAATAGAATAGAATAGAATAGAATAATAAAAGAACGGAATAGAATAGAATAGAATAGAATAGAATAGAATAGAATAGAATAGAATAGAATAGAATAGAATAGAATAGAATTATGGGATGGAATCGAATCAAATTATGGGATAGAATAGAATAGAATAGAATAGAATAGAATAGAATAGAATAGAATAGAATAGAATAGAATAGAATAGAATAGAATAGAGTACCACTGTATTTAGAATAGAATAATAAAGTTGGAAGGGACCTTGGAGATCATCCGGTCCAGCCCCTTGCTCAAACAGGAGACCCTATACTATTTCAGATAAATGGTTGTCCGATCTCTTCTTAAAAGCTTCCAGTGTTGGAGCAGCCACGACTTCTGGTGGCAAGCCGTTCCACTGGTTCATTGTCCTGACCATCAGGAAATTTTCATTAATTCCAGGTTGCTTCTCTCCTTGATAAATTTCCGCCTGGTATTTCTTCTCCTTCCTTCTTGTGCTTTGGTGAATAATGTGACCCCCTCCTCTTCTGTGTGGCAGTCCCTCAAATTTTGGAAGACTGCTATTATGTCACCCCTAGTCCTTTTCTCCAGACTGGCCATACCCAATTCCTGCAGCCGTTCTTCCTATGTTTTATCCTGCAGTCCCTTGATCATCTTTGTTTTAAGAAGCAAGTTTGGGCTGTTGACACATGGGAATGGGTCTGTCTGACCCAAACTTGCTTCTTAAAAGAAAGATGATCAAGGGACTGCAGGATAAAACATAGGAAGAACGGTTGCTGGAATTGGGTATGTCTACTTTAATGAAGAGAAGGACGCAGGGGGACATGATAGCAGCCTTCCAGTATCTCAGGGGCTCCCCCAAAGGAGAGGCAGTCAAGCTATTCTCCAAAGCCCCTGAAAGCAGGACAAGAAGCAACGGATGGAAACTCATCAAGGAGAGAAGCAACCTAGAACTAAGGAGGAATTTCCTGACAGTGAGAACAATTAACCAGTGGAACTCCTTGCCTCCAGAAGTTGTGAAGCTCCAATATTGGAAGTCTTTAAGAAGAGACCTGACAGCCATTTGTCTGAAATGGCGTAGGGTTTCCTGCCTGAGCAGGGGGTTTGGACTAGATGACCTCCAAGGTCCCTTCCAACTCTATTATTCTATTCTAAATACAGTGGTATCTCCATACTCAATGGCTTTGAAACTCATCAAATTTGGTTCTCAGTGCATTTTGATGTGAAAATGTTGTCCCGGTATGTTTGTTTGGCACTCAACACACAAGCTAGAACTGGTTTTTTTTTTTTATTGAAAAGTTTTAAAATACAGTTTTCCTTTAAAAAGCTCCCCTTCCCCCTCCCTCCTCCCCCCTACCTCCCCCCTACCTCCCCCCCTCCCCCCCTCCCCCCTCCCCCCCCCTCCCTCCCCCCCTCCCCCCCTCCCCCCCCCGACTTCCCAGAGCTAAATACAAGGTATATATATATAAAAAAAAGCAATCATAAACAACCATATACTAACAACTATAAATTCTAAAATCCAGCACTCTCTAGCTTATATAGGATAAAACAAACCTTAGCAATATTAAATATATATAAAAAACTAAAAGAAAAAAAGAAAAAAAAACGAAAGAAGACTTATTCGAATGCTACATAAAACTTCTTAACCCTATACTTGTTCTGGATAAACTCAATCCATTTTCTCCATTCCATAATATAGCGTTCTTGCGAATGATCTTTCAAATAGGCCGAAATCTTCGCCATCTCTGCCAGGTCGGAAACCTTTAAAGTCCACTCTTCTATGGTCGGCAATTCCTCTTTCTTCCAATATTGGCCTATCAAGAGTCTTGCCGCCGTAATTAAATTCAACATCAACTTGGTGTCCACAACTGTGGCATCTGTAATTATTCCCAACAAAAAAAATTGCGGACAAAACTTTATCCTCCGTTTAAAAATCTTCTGCATATTCCACCAGACTTTTATCCAAAAAACCTTAACCTTCTTACATGTCCACCATATGTGAAAATATGTTGCATCTTCATCACCACACCTCCAACATTTAGGCTGATAATTCGGATACATACTTGCAAGCTTTTTAGGATCTAAATGCCATCTATAAAACATTTTGTAAAAGTTCTCTCTTAGATTTTGAGCTTGAGTAAATTTTACATTCCTCACCCAAATCTTTTCCCACGTGTCCATTGTAATAACTTCCTGAATGTTTTGGGCCCATTTTATCATACAATCCTTAACAAGCTCTGTTTCTGAATCAATCTCTATCAGTGCAAGATATATCCGTTTGATATGTGCTGGTCCCTGATTTCTAATTTGCTTTATCAAATTTTCATCAGTCATTGCAAATCCATTTTTCTGGTCTTCTTTCCACCTGGCCCGTAACTGAATATATTGAAACCAAGTTTGAACAACCTTCTCTTCTCGCAAGAGGCTATATGATTTCAAACACCAAACATTCCTTTCCAAGCTTAAAATTTCCTTGTACGTAGTCACATCATGTTTGAAACCAGCATGTATATTTTCTATTGCGTGTTTTGGAATTGCCCACAATGGTATCTTGCTGCTTAACTTATGTCTATACTTCTTCCAAACTCTCAGCAATGCCTGCCTTAATATATGCATCCTAAACACAGTATCTACCTTCTTATCATACAACAAATATGCATGCCAGCCAAACAACAAATCATGGCCCTCAATGAAATGGCGTAGGGTTTCCTGCCTGAGCAGGGGGTTTGGACTAGATGACCTCCAAGGTCCCTTCCAACTCTATTATTCTATTCTAAATACAGTGGTATCTCCATACTCAATGGCTTTGAAACTCATCAAATTTGGTTCTCAGTGCATTTTGATGTGAAAATGTTGTCCCGGTATGTTTGTTTGGCACTCAACACACAAGCTAGAACTGGTTTGTGTTGGCTGCCTCGTGTGGCAACTCGTTATTCCTTGTGGGGAAAATTTGATTGCTCCTCATTGTTTTTGGTACTCCTTGCGCCCCCGGAACCAATTAATGATAAGCTCAGCTGGTTCTCAACTTACGAGCACAAGAGAGCCTAAAATTTCGGAGATATTTGTTAGGTGAGTTTTGTTCCGTTTTACGATTTTCCTTGCCACGGTTGTTAAATGAATCACTGACGTTGTTAAATTAGTAACTGGGTTGTTAAGCGAATCCAGCTTCCCCCATGGATTTTGGCAGAAGGCCACAAAAGGGGATGAAACTGCGACCGTCCTAAATACGAGTCAGTTGCCAAGTGTCTGAGTTTTGATCCATTACGACCGGTCGTTAAGTGTGAAAAATGGCTGTAAGTTGCTTTCCTCTGTGCCGTTGTCACTTTGAACGGTCAGTAAACAAAGAGTTGTAAGCTGAGGGTTATCTGTCCCGAGGCGCCACTGGATCTTGTCGCTTCTGTTTGCAGTACAGAGTAACAGAGTTGGAAGGGACCCTGGAGGTCATCTAGTCCTGGGCTTTACAACCAGTGGTACGGGTACCACCTGTGGTACATTGGCACCTGGCAGGTGGTACATCCTAGAAAAGTGGTAGCGGGGGAGGGGAATGGCAGCACCGCAGAAGCCTGAGCGAGAGACGGCTGGAGCTGCAGGGCTGTCGGGGCTCAGCGGAAGCGCCAGGATCAGCGCCAGGATCCAGCTGGAACTTGGCACCGATCCTGGCACTTCTAAGCCCAGAAGAAGCACCGATCAGCTGGAATGCTGCAGCATCTCCAGGGTCTTGTGATTTACATTCAGATGCTTGGCAACCGGTTCATATTTATGACGGTCACAGTGTCCCAGGGTCATGTGAAGGGACCAAAACCTGCTGCAACCACCCAGCAGACCGAGGGGGGGGGATAAAAACCAAACACCCCCCCACCCACCCCCACTGCCAATCCTCAACAGAAATGCTCACAACAATGAAAACCTCGGACAGGAGGAAGAGCGCCGCCGGGCGGGCAGGCGGGTGTCTCGCTCGGCTGTGGCTTGGGGGTCACTTTTTTCAGGGCCATGGTAATTTCAAACAGTCAGTAAGCGAACTGTTGTGAGTCGAGGACTACCTGTACTTCATCACTTTTTCCCTTTTTTTTTGGGGGGTCATCAAGTTTTTGACCCCTTGCTAGGCAACTGGTGGTCCTCGGATGTTGCCACATCCTAAAAGTGGCACAGTGGGTGAAAAGGTTGAAAAGGCCTGATCCAGTCCAACCCGATTCTGATCCTCTCCTTTCCCTTAGGGGCCTTCCTCATCCCGTACACAATCATGGCCATCTTCGGAGGGATCCCTCTCTTCTACATGGAGCTGGCCCTGGGGCAGTACCACCGCCACGGCTGCATCTCCATATGGCGGAAGGTCTGCCCCATCTTCAAAGGTGAGAGCAAGGCTTATGTGGAGATCATGGGCTCCTCGCAGGCGTTTCGTGACCCAGCTAGGTAGCATCTTCAGTACTAGAAGGGAGGGGGTGTTTGTGTGGAGGAGGTGGGGGAGGGGAGGGGGAGGAGGAGGAGGAGGGTAGCTGTGGGGTCATTGGTGCTCTCTGAGATTGGGGGGTGGGGGTGGGGTTTCTTGGAGACGTTTCATGACCAACTAGGTAGCATCAACAGGGCTAAAAGGGAGGGGGTGTTTGCAGAGAAGAGGAGGAGGAGGAGGAGGAGGAGGAGGAAGAGGAGGAGGAGGAGGAGGAGGAGGAGGAGGAGGAGGAGGAGGAGCAGAACTGTGGAGTCCTTGGTGCTCTCTGAGCTGGGTGGTTTTCTTGGAGACGTTTCATTACCCAACTGGTAATGCCTTCAGGACTAGAAGTGAGTGGAGTTTGCAAGGAGGAGGAGGAGGAGGAGGAGGAAGAGGGGGAGGAGGAGGGGGGGAGGAGGACTGTGGGGTCCTTGGTGCTCTCTGAGCTTGGTAAGGCCCACTCTAGTACAATACCAACAAAGAAGAAAAATAACAGCTCTCAAAAGAAACCAGCATGGCTGCATAAAGAACTCTCTGATAAATTGAAAGATAAAAGGGACAAGTATAAGAATTGGAAAGAGGGGCACATAACTAAGTCAGAATATCAGCAAATAGCCCGAGCCTGCAAAGACGAAGTGAGGAAAGCTAAGGCTCAAAATGAACTAAGGCTTGCGACCAAAGTCAAAAATTTTATTTTTTATTTATTTACTTATTTATTTTAATTCCATTTATATCCCGCCCTTCTCCGAAGACTCAGGGCGGCTTACAAGCTTAGCAGTAGCCTTCATTCTATGTATAGGCCTGCTTATTAGGGCTTTCACACACACCCCCAAGCGGCATATAACAAAACATATAACATATAACAAATAACAAAAAAAGCTTCTTTCAACATGTAAAAAACAAGAAAAAAGTTAAGGAAATGATTGGTCCATTAGTGGAAGAAAGTGGCAAGAAGGTGACAAGCAATAGGGAGAAAGCAGAACTATTTAATTCGTTTTTTGCATCTGTCTTTACACAATTATTAACTGCTTTTCTGCAGAATGATTTCCAGAGCTTGGGGCAGGAACTTAGCAGAATAGGCTGTAGGCTTACTTTTTCAGAGGTTTACCAGTGTATAAGGAGCAAAATGGAAAAGGCCAGCGTATAGCAGAATTTAATATGTGGCTAAAGGAGTGGTGTAAAGGAGAAGGCTTTGGTTATATTAGTCACGATGTCTGGAGCTGGTCCAATGAAAAAATGTATAAAAGAGATGGTCTGCATCCATCCAAGAAAGGGACTGAGTTACTTGGCAATAAAATCACAGCTTTTTTGGAGGAACATTTAAACTAAATAATGGGGATAGTGAGTTAATTGATACAGAACATCACTGTCCCCGGCAATCTAAGAAAATAGGGGAAGCCAGGCACCACACAGGTTATGCAGCAAGTAAACACAGCGTCAGTCATAAAGGACTCAAATGTCTATACACTAATGCGCAGAGTATGAACAGTAAGCAGGGTGAACTAGAAATTCAGGTAAATGAGGGCGGATATGATATTGTTGCCATTACGGAAACATGGTGGGACGAAACCCACAAATGGAACACACAGCTAGAGGGATTTAAATTATTTAAAAGAAATAGACTAAACAAAAGAGGAGGTGGAGTTGCTCTCTATATAAGAAATAACTTTATCTCTACAGAAATAGAGCACAACAATGACGAAAACTGTAAACTTGAATGTATTTGGGTCAATATAAAAGGGGAAAAATGACATTGCCATAGGTGTATACTATAGGCCGCCCAACCAAGCAGAGGAAATGGATGAACTTTTTGCTAGTCAGCTAACTAAGGTATGTAAGAAGCACATCACAATAGTAATGGGGGACTTTAATTACCCTGATATCAACTGGGAGACAAACTCTGCACCAAGTGGAAGATCAAACAGATTCCTGTCAAACCTAGCAGACAACTTTCTCTCCCAAAAAGTAGAGAAGGGAACTAGGGGATTAGCCATATTGGATTTAATTCTCACTAACAGAGATGAAATGATAGAAGGTGTCGAAGCCACAGGAACCTTGGGGGGAAGTGATCATGCAATATTGGAATTCAACATTCTGGAGGCACAAGCAATAGAACACAGCCAAACTAGAGTCTTGGACTTTAAAAGAGCTAATTTCAATAAACTTAGAGAGACCATGGGAAGAATTCCATGGATGAGAATCCTCAAGGGGAAAACAACTCAAGAAGCTTGGGAAATTTTGAAAAGTGAGATAATAAAGGCCCAGTCTAGTACAATACCAACAAAGAAGAAAAATAACAGCTCTCAGAAGAAACCAGCATGGCTGCATAAAGAACTCTCTGATAAATTGAAAGATAAAAAGGACAAGTATAAGAATTGGAAAGAGGGGCACATAACTAAGTCAGAATATCAGCAAACAGCCCGAGCCTGCAAAGATGAAGTGAGGAAAGCTAAGGCTCAAAATGAACTAAGGCTTGCGACCAAAGTCAAAAATAACAAAAAAAAGCTTCTTTCAACATGTAAAAAACAAGAAAAAAGTTAAGGAAATGATTGGTCCATTAGTGGGGGAAAGTGGCAAGAAGGTGACAAGCAATAGGGAGAAAGCAGAACTATTTAATTCGTTTTTTGCATCTGTCTTTACACAAAGGGAAAAAACAGTCCAACCTACCCAAACCAGGGCCATAAAAAACAGAATAGAAACGCAAGTTAAGATAGGCAAGAAAATGGTAAGTGAGCACCTGTCCAGCCTAGACGAGTTCAAATCACCAGGCCCAGACGGATTACACCCCAAGGTTCTCAAGGAACTGGCAGACGTGATCTCAGAACCACTGAACTATATTTTTCAAAGATCCTGGAGCACTGGGGAACTACCAGAGGACTGGAAGAGAGCTGATGTAGTTCCCGTCTTCAAAAAAGGGGAAAAATAGATCCAGGAAACTACAGACCTATCAGCCTGACCTCAATACCTGGGAAGATTCTGGAAAAGATAATCAACAAATCAGCGAACACCTTGATGCAAACAAAGTCATCACTAAAAGTCAACATGGGTTTGTCAAAAGCAGATTGTGCCAGACAAATCTTATTACATTCTTTGACCAAGTGACAAAACTAGTGGACCAGAGGAACGCTGTAGATATAATTTACTTGGACTTCAGTAAGGCATTTGATAAAGTAGATCACAACCTACTACTTGATAAGATAGAAAAATGTGGGTTAGATAGCATCACCACCAGATGGATTCGTAGCTGGCTGACAGGCCGTACTCAGCGTGTGGTCCTCAATGGAACCGCATCTACACGGAGGGAAGTGTGTAGTGGGGTGCCCCAGGGCTCTGTTCTGGGCCCGGTGCTCTTCAACATCTTCATCAACGATTTGGATGAGGGGATAGATGGGGAACTCATCAAATTTGCAGACGACACCAAGCTGGCAGGAATAGCCAATACTCCAGAAGATAGGCTTAAGATACAGGAGGATCTGGACAGACTCGAACTCTGGGCGCTATCTAACAAAATGAAATTCAATGGTGAAAAAAAGTAAGGTTCTACACTTAGGCAGGAAAAATCAAATGCATAGGTATAGTATAGGGGGTACCTTGCTCAATAGTAGTAACTGCGAGAGGGATCTGGGAGTCTTAGTAGACAATCACTTCAATAGGAGCCAGCCGTTGCTGCAGCTGCCAAAAAAGCCAACACAGTGCTAGGCTGCATTAACAGAGGGATAGAATCAAGATCAAGTGAAGTACTAATACCACTTTACAATGCTTTGGTAAGGCCACATCTGGAATACTGCATCCAGTTTTGGTCACCACAATGTAAAAAAGATGTCGAGACTCTAGAAAGGGTACAGAGAAGAGCAACAAAGATGATTGAGGGACTGGAGGCTAAAACATATAGGGAACGGTTGCTGGAATTGGGTATGTGTAGTTTAATGAAGAGAAGGACCAGGGGAGACATGATAGCAGCGTTCCAGTATCTCAGGGGCTGCCCCAAAGAAGAGGGAGTCAAGCTATTCTCCAATGCACCTGAAGGCCGGAGAAGAAGCAATGGATGGAAACTCACCAAGGAGAGAAGCAACCTAGAACTAAGGAGAAACTTCCTGACAGATAGAACAATTGACCAGTGGAACAACTTTGCTCCAGAGGTTGTGGGTGCTCCAACACTGGAGGTTTTTAAGAAGAGACTGGACAGCCATTTGTTTGGAATGGTATAGGGTTTCCTGCCTGAGCAGGGGGTTGGACTAGATGACCTCCAAGGTCCCTTCCAACTTTATATTATTATTATTATTATTATTATTATTATTATTATTATTATTATTATTATTATTATTAATTATTTGGCTTGCAGACGTTTCATGACCCAACTACGGAACATATTTAGTGCCAGAAGGGAGTGGGGTTTGCAGGAAGGAGGAGGAGGAGGAGGAGGAGGGGGGCTGTGGGGTCCCTGATGCTCTCTGAGTGTTGGGGTTTTTCCTACAGACCTTTCATGACCCAACTAGGTAGCCCCATCAGTGCTAGAAGGGAGAGGGCAGATTTGCTCTCGGGTTATGACCTATGCCTCCCCCACCCCACCCCCACCCCGGCCAGGCTGGGCTCAGCGTGCTTTCCTCTTTGGTAACTCCTTGATTCAGATGCTGTTTTCTGCTGGATTGGTTTGTCTGGAGTTAATCCTTGCTTATTTCGGTCCCCGCCCCCCTTGCAAAAACACCCCAAACTCAAAATAGCCATCCAACCCACACACACACACACCACAAGCCCTTCTGAGCGGGCATCACCCTCCTCGTCCTGTCGTTTCCCATCCCGGCAGGCATCGGCTTCGCCATCTGCATCATCGCCTTCTACCTGGCCTCCTACTACAACACCATCATGGCCTGGGCTCTCTACTACCTGGTCTCCTCCTTCGCCGGCGAGCTGCCCTGGGTCAGCTGCACCAACGCCTGGAACACCCCCAACTGCCTGAGCTACTTCTCCAACCAGAGCATCGCCTGGACGGCCAACTCCTCCTCGCCCGCCGAAGAATTCTATACGTAAGTGCATGTAAGTCGACAGCGGGACGGCCGGGAAGAGGGGAAGGCGGCGCGGAGGAGCAGCGGGGAAGCCCCCCGGCCTTCTTCTCGGAAGGCTTTCTGGACACACACACACACACACACACACACAAAATGGGGCACGTCCCTGGCTAGAGACCCCTTTCTCCAGCCGGTCAGGGGACAAAAGAGAGCCCTATTCAGCTTGGAACACCCCGCCCCCGCCCCGAACCATGGTATAGGGTCTTCTGCTTGAGCAGGGGGATGGACTAGAAGACCTCTGGGCTCCCTTTTAACTCTGATAGTCTATGGTTCTATAAAGAAGGGAAGGAAGGAAGGAAGGAAGGAAGGAAGGAAGGAAGGAAGGAAGGAAGGAAAGGAGGGAGGGAGGGAGGGAGGAAGGAAGGCAGAAGGGAGGGAGGGAGGGAGGGAGGGAGGAAGGCAGAAGGGAGGGAAGAAGGAAGGAGAGAAAGGAAGGAAGGAAGGAAGGAAGGAAGGAAGGAAGGAAGGAAGGAAAGGAGGGAGGGAGGAAGGAAGGAAGGAGAGGAAAGAAGGAAGGAAGGAGAGGAAGGAAGGAAGGAAGGAAAGGAGGGAGGGAGGAAGGAAGGAGGGAGAGGAAAGAAGGAAGGAGAGGAGGGAGGGAGGGAGGAAGGATAGGAAAGAAGGAAGGAAGGAGAGAAAGGAAGGAAGGAAAGGAGGGAGGGAGGGAGGGAGGAAGCAGAGGAAAGAAGGAAGGAGAGAAAGAAAGGGAGGAAGGAAAGAAGGAAGGAAGGAGAGAAAGAAAGGGAGGAAGGAAAGATGGAAGGAAGGAAGGAAGGAAGGAAGGAAAGAAGGAAGGAAGGAGAGAAAGAAAGAGGAAGGAAGGAAGGTGGAAGGGAGGAAGGAAGGAGAGGAAAGAAGGAAGGAAGGAGGGAGGGAGGGAGTTAGGGAGGGAGGAAGAGAAGGAAGGCAAAGGAGAGGAGGAAGGAATAGAAAGAAGGAAGGGAGTGGACGGGGAAGGGCTGATGCCATCCGAAGGGTCAGCATCAGCTCCCACGTGCCCCAGCCGATGCTGGCCAATGACCCTGCCTCCTGGGAGGGGTCCCCTAACCCCTCCAGAGGGATGCAGGTAGCCCTGCACAAGCGCCCTCCGTCCCCCCCCAGCGGAGGGTCGGGATGCTGACCAGCCCCTCCCCCCGTCTCTGCCCTCCCTGCCAGGCGCCACGTGCTGCAGATCCACCGGGCGAAGGGCCTGGACGACCTCGGGGGCATCAGCTGGCAGCTCACCCTCTGCCTCCTCTTCATCTTCACCATCGTCTACTTCAGCATCTGGAAAGGGGTCAAAACCTCTGGAAAGGTGAAGGGTCAGGCGGGAAGGGGAGGAGGGGGAGGAGGAATGGGGGGAGGGGGACGGCTGGACCCTGGGGTCAAAAAATTACTCCCCCCCTGCTCTCTCTCTCTCTTTCTCTCTCTCCCATTCCCTCCTTCCCTCCCCCTCTCTTTTCGTCTCCCTTCCTTCCTCCCTCTTTCCTCTCTCTCTCCCTCTCTCCTTGTCTACCTCGCTCCCTCTCCCTCCCTCTCTTTCCTTCCCTCTCTCTCCTTCTCTCTTCCGGTCTCCCTCTCTCCCACTCTCTCTCCATCTCCTTCCCTCCCTCTCTCCTTCTCACTCTCCCTTCCTCCCTTTCCTTCCCTCCCCCTTCTCTCTCCCTCCCTCCCTCCTTTCCTCCCTCCCTTCCTTTCTCTCCTTCCTCCATTCTTTTCTTTCTTCCTGTCCTTCCTTCCTCCCTCCCTCCCTTTCTCTCCTTCCTTCCTTCCTCCCTCCCTCTCTTTCTCTCCTTCCTCCCTTTCTCTCCTTCCTTCCTCCCTCCCTCCCTCCCTTTCTCTCCTTCCTTCCTTCCTCCCTCCCTCCCTCTCTTTCTCTCCTCCCTCCCTTTCTCTCCTTTCCTCCCTCCCTCCCTCCCTTTCTCTCCTTTCCTCCCTCCCTCCCTCCCTTTCTCTCCTTTCCTCCCTCCCTCTCTTTCTCTCCTTCCTCCCTTTCTCTCCTTCCTTCCTTCCTCCCTCCCTCCCTTTCTCTCCTTTCCTCCCTCCCTCCCTCTTTTTCTCTCCTTTCCTCCCTCCCTCCCTTTCTCTCCTTTCCTCCCTCCCTCCCTCCCTTTCTCTCCTTTCCTCCCTCCCTCCCTCCCTTTCTCTCCTTTCCTCCCTCCCTCTCTTTCTCTCCTTCCTCCCTTTCCTTCCTTCCTTCCTCCCTCCCTCCCTTTCTCTCCTTTCCTCCCTCCCTCCCTCTCTTTCTCTCCTTCCTCCCTTTCTCTCCTTCCTCCCTCCCTCCCTCCCTCTCTTTCTCTCCTCCCTTCCTCTCTCCCTCCCATCCCTTGATGCCGCTGGCCCCATGGAAAGCAAACTGACCCCCCCCCAGATGTGAGTCGTTGAATTCCACTGGCCCTCCATCAAAATTAGCCCCAAAGTTCAAATTCTCCCCCCACACACAACCTGGCCCAAATCTCAGGAGAGCATCTTAAATGTGGAAGGGGCTGGAAGCTGTTCTCCTCCTCCAGCAGGGGTGTCCAACCTGAAGACCTGTGGACTTCAACTCCCAGAATTCCAAGCGGCCCAGGTCAAACACACACACACACACACACACACACACACACACACACACACACACACCTGTCCTATAGGTTGTAAAAGCTGAGGAACCTCATTCAAGAGCAGAGAGGTCTGCGTTTCTCCAGCCCGCGTAGGTGGACCGCCATCTTCTCACCTGCGTCCCCTCCCGGCAGGTTGTCTGGGTCACGGCCACCTTCCCTTACGCCATCCTCCTCATCCTCCTGATCCGCGGAGCCACCTTACCTGGAGCCTGGAAGGGGGTCCTTTACTACCTCCAGCCTGACTGGCAGAAGCTTCTTACCACCCACGTAAGTCCCTCGTGTGTGTGTGTGTGTGTGTGTGTGTGTGTGTGTGTGTGTGTGTGCAGCCCAACCTTGATCGTAAATCATCGTCAATCAATTCCCTCAAGCCCAGCCCCTCCCCCCTTTTTTCCCTTAAGACAGAGAGTCCTCAGCTTACAACGTTGGTTGATTTAGGGACCGCAGTGAAAAAAGCGACTTACGACCGTTTTTCGCACTTACGATCTGTTGCGGCATTTTGTTTAGGGACAAAGTTCAACGTTACAAAGTAATTTACTGCTGTTTTTCAGAGTTAGGACTGTCGCGGCATCCCCCAGGGTCAGGTGATGAAAAATTCTGCCGCTTGGCAACTGACTCGTATTTATGACGGTCGCAGCGTCCCGGCGGGGGTGACGTGATCCCCTTTTGCGACCTTCTGACAAGCAAAGTCAGTGGGGGAAGCCAGATTCGCTTGACGACCGTGTCACTAACTTAACGAAGTGCAGCGATTCACTTAATGACTGTGTCAGGAGAGGTCATAAAATGGGGCGAAAACTCACTTAACAATCGTCTCACTTAGCAACAGAAATTTTGGGCTCAACTGTGCGCGTAGAACAGAACAGAACAGAATAGAACAGAATAATGAATGGAATGGAATGGAATAGCAGCTGGAAGGGACCTTGGAGGTCATCTAGTCGAACCCCCTGCTCAGGCAGGAAACCCTATACCATTTCAGACAAATGGCTGTCCAGTCTCTTCTTAAAAACTTCCAGTGTTGGAGCATTGACAGCTTCTGGAGGCAGGTTGTTCCACTAGTTAATTGTTCTCACTGTCAGGAAGTTTCTCCTTAGTTCCAGGTTGCTTCTCTCCTTAATTAGTTTCAGATCAGATTTTTCCGTGGACAGGAACGGGCATGGATTCGCATGCTGCCTGCATCCCACGGATGGGGCTTGGCTTGTTTGTGTGGACCGGCTTCTGGCGTGCTATGGACCGGTGCCAGTCCACAGCCCGGGGGCTGGAGACCCCTGTGCTATCATATCCCCCTTAGTCCTTCATTAGACTAGATCCTTGTTTACCCCACTAGCCCCTTTTCGTCAAAAGATCCCTTTCAAAGTTATTGAGCCAGGTGCCCCCTATTCTGTACCTGCACATTTGGTTTTATGTATGTCTTACATTACAATAGAATGGAATGAAAGAGAAAGAGAAATAAGAGAAAGAGAATCAGAGTTAGAATAGAGCTGGAAGGGACCTTGGAGGTCATCTAGTCCAACCCCCTACTCAGGCAGGAAACCCTATACCATTTCAGACAAATGGCTGTCCAGTCTCTGCTTAAAATCTTCCAGTGTTGGAGCATTCACAGCTTCTGGAGGCAAGGAGTTCCCCTGGTTAATTGTTCTAACTGTCAGGAAATTCCTCCTTAATTCCAGGTTGCTTCTCTCCTTGACTAGCATCTGTTGCTTCTTCTCCTGCCTTCAGGGGCTTTGGAGAATAGCTTGACTCCCTCTTCTTAGGGGCAGCCCCTGAGATACTGGAAGGCTGCTAGCATGTCACCCTTCGCTCTTCTCTTCATTAAACTACACATACCTAATTCCAGCAACCGTTCCCTATATGTTTTAGCCTCCAGCCCCCTAATCATCTTTGTTGCTCTTCTCTGTACTCTTTCTAGAGTCTCAACATCTTTTTTACATCGTGGTGACCAAAACCGGAGGCCGTACTCCAAGTGTGGCCTTACGAAGGCCTTGTAAAGTGGTATTAACCCTTCCCGTGATCTTGATTCCGTCCCTCTGATGGAATTTTATTTTTGAAAGATTCTCTCAGCGGAGATGATGACGCTAAGCAAGACAGTCGTTAAGTGAGACCTGCTCCATTTTACAACCTTTCTTGCCATAGCTGCTAAGTGGATCGCTGCAATTGTTAAACGAGTAACATGGTCGTTAAGTGAATCCGGATTCCCTTGTCGCAAAAGGGGATCATGTGACACACACACACACACACCCCGTCGTGTGAGCCCGTTGCCCAGTGTTTGAATTGTGATTGCGTGACTGCGGTGACGCTGCAACAGTTGTTAAGTGTGGAAAAATGGTCCTCGGTCCCCTTTTTGCAATTGGAAGGGTCATTAAATGAATCGCTGTAAGTCGAGGACTGCCTGTATAACATTCACTCCTTTATTAGTACACCAAGGCAGTTCTTACCTGGCGCGATCAATCTAAAACCTTAATCGGTCTAAAATAAAAAAATAAAAATGACATCTCCCGTGCAATTTATCGGTTAAGAAACCAATGTTTTTGGTATTATCAATCAGCACACGAGCCGGGGGGAAAATCCAGTTTAGCCGAGCCTATCCCTGCAAAAGATAATAATAATAATAATAATAATAATAATAATAATAATAATAATAATAATAATAATAATAATGCAAAAGATAATAATAATAATAATAATAATAATAATAATAATAATAATAATAATTAATAATAATAATAATAATAATAATAATAATAAATCACCACCACCACC
>NW_028148390.1:0-20000 GCF_947247035.1 Vipera ursinii | reverse complement strand
AGACAGAACAAGACAGCACACCCACGAAGCAAAAGGCGTTCGCGCCTTCCCATCATTTCGAGTTTTTTTTTGTTTTTTTAAAAAAATCTCTTATACTGTATTCTCATTCTCTATCTCCCCGCCGCCGCCGCCACCACCACCACCACCACCCCGCGCTCTCTGGTGATGCTTTACCCAAACTAAATTCGTATATCAGCCATGGCACTGATGCCGTGCGCTAAATGAAAAAATAAATTTTTTCCGACTTTAACTTTGTCTAAATAAAATACTCGCCTCCATCTAGCCTAGGGGGTAGAGGAGTTATACATTAGGAAAACCTGTTTTGCGGATCCGTGCCCAGGGGGCACCTTGTTGGTTTCCAGCTACGCCAATTAGACCTCTCTCTTGCAGCTGAAAGAAGAGGTTTAGGATGTCGGGCATTGTAAGATGACGGGTATTTATTTATTTATTTTTTCTGGGGGGGGCAGCTAAGAAAGACGATGCGTGGGAAAGGATGCGTGAAAAGAGACGCTCATAAAGGGTCGCGGCGCTAACCTTCCATTAACCTTCGCCCGGCAACTTCGGTGGTGCTGAACGGACAGCGCCTCGCCCTTCTCGCTAGCTTAGACCCAACTCGCTAGCTTAGACCCAACTCAAATTTTTGTTTTAAAAAAGAAATAAATAAAATACATAGATAAAATCACGACTTCGGGAGACTTTAGTAGGACGGGAGATGGGAAGAGAGGCTGAACAGAAAAGCATGCAAGGATGAATCCAGGGCAGAGGGAGAGAGTGCCGTCTCCTTCGTTTTTTCCCCTCCACAATTCTCCAGGGTTTGAATTCAAACTGGGGCTCTCGGATTTTATAGCTCCGGGGCGATTTCTTCTCCGCAGACTTCTCTTAACTTCTCTCTCTCAAACTAGTAGTCAAACGACCTGCTTCCCTTCTTAAACATCCAAATAGATACTTGCTCGGAAGGAAGTATAGATGGAGACCGCGGCTATTTCCACTGGCTGTTCACAGGCATTAATTATTTGGGAAATGATTTCCTTAAATTAAATCGAAACCCAGATTTAGGGGGGGGAAATGTCCCAGCACAACAGCTGGAGTTTTCAGCTAATCCATTCCCCCCCCCAAAAAAAAACCGCGCTTGGCAATCAAAACCTAAAAACGCAGATAACTGGACTCTCTGTTACGTGGCCTTTTGCACCAGTCCCTCGACAGAGGTCAAACGGTTCATATCATCCAGCTGCAACATTAAAAAAAACAATACAGAAGCTTAAGCTTCAATCCGAGGGATGGAAGCTAATTTGAAAATAATTTTTTTAAAAAAAGGAAAGAAGCAGTAACATGGAATAAACATCACCGACGCGGTTTTATTGTCAAGTGACATCAGAGTCCTGTAATCAAAGATTAATTGTCTTAATCAAATAGATCCACCCTCAACAAATTAAGATGGGGCCAGCAACAAATTATAGGGCGATTATAATGGCGTGAAGTTAGTAGGGACGATGGGTTTGGTACTGTGAGTTGAGGGAGGAGGTGGGAGAGGAAGGGGAGATAGAAAGAAAAAGCAAACAACAGAGGATCGAGAAAGAAAGAAAGAAAGAAAGAAAGAAAGAAAGAAAGAAAGAAAGAAAAAGAAAGGGAGAGAGAGAGGGAGAGAGAGAGAGGGAGGGGAGGGAAAGGAAGGAAGAAGGAAGGAAGAAAAGAAGGGAAAAGAAGGGATGAAGGAAAAGGAAGGGAGGAAGGAAGGGAGGAAGGAAGAGGAAGAGGGAAGGAAAGAAGGAAGGAAAGGAAGGAAAGAAGGAAGGAAGGAAGGAAGAAAAAGCAAACAACAGAGGATCGAGAAAGAAAGAAAGAAAGAAAGAAAGAAAGAAAGAAAGAAAGGGAGTGAGAGAGGTAAGGAAAGAAAGGAAGAAGGAAGGAAGGAAGGAAGCAAAGAAGGGAAAAGAAGGGATGAAGGAAAAGGAAGGGAGGAAAGAAGGGAGGAAGGAAGAGGAAGAGGGAGGGAAGGAAGGAAGGAAGAAAGGAAGGAAGGAAGGAAGGAAGGAAGTAAAAGCAAACAACAGAGGATCGAGAAAGAAAGAAAGAAAGAAAGAAAGAAAGAAAGAAAGAAAGGGAGTGAGAGAGGTAAGGAAAGAAAGGAAGAAGGAAGGAAGGAAGCAAAGAAGGGAAAAGAAGGAAGGAAAAGGAAGGAAGGAAGGAAGGAAGGAAGGAAGGAAGGAAGGAAGGAAGGAAGGAAGGAAGGAAGGCCGACCTAAGACAGGCGCTTTTTCCCCCAAAGGGGCACAGGAGACGCGGGGAAGAGAATCCGCAAACGGCGCCGCCCTCCCAGCGCCTCCTCTGGCATCCGGGGGTCCCGGGGTCGCCGGGCCGACTCGAAGAGGCCGGGAAGGGGAGTCGGTGGCGACGGGCGCCTGTCCCCCTCGCAGAGCCCGGGACCGTGCGAGGGGGGGGGGAGGGCGGGAGGGAGGAAGAGCCCCCCTACCCCCCCCAAAAAAACCCCGACCTTTGTCCGCCCGGTCGCGACGCCTTACCTGCTTCAGCGCCGCGCACGGAGCTCCCCGCGAGCGTCCCGGGCGCCGGTCGGCAGGCGGCCCATCCGAGCGGGGTGGCGGCGGCGGCGGCTCGACGGCGCTTCCCGCCCTTCCAAGCGGGGAGGTCGACCCGGTCTCCGGCAACTTTGGAGGCCGGCGGTGGCTCTCGCCCTCCCTCTTGTGGGCCGGGAGAAGGGCGTCCGCCGCCTCCAAGGCAGGCAGGCAGGCAAGCGGGGGGGGGGCGCCTCCTCCTTCTCCTCCTCTCCCCCTTCTCCTCTTCCTCCTCCTCTTCCTCTCCCCCCTTCTCCTCCAGGGCTCTGGAACCAATCAACCGCCCCCCTTCGCTTTCTCCCTCTCCCCTCCTCGGAGGAAGCGGAACGCCCCCGGAGCTTCTGCGGGGCCTACCAGCCAGCTGGCTGGCTTGGGGAATGGAGAGCCTTCCCTCCCCTCCCCACCCCCCCGCGCACACACACACATACACCGCGTTCCTCGGGCGAAAGGAGTCCTGGCCGCCGGCCGCGTTCCCACAAGACGCGGGAACCCGGTTTCTGGGCCGCCTCGTCGCGCCGAGAGTCAAAAAGTCACCGGGCGTTTTTAGAGAGTTCCGGGGACGCGGTCGGTCTTGAACTGACCTGGTGAGACGCAGAGTAGGAATCTACCCAGTAACTCAGCCTTGCCAGTCTTCACCTTGGTCCGAAAAGCTGCTTTTTTTAAAAAAAATTAATAATAATAATAATAATAATAATAATAATAATAATAATAATAATAATAATAATAATAATAATAATAATAATAGTTAATTCTGTGGAGCTCCGTGAAGAGGACAAGGAATGTGTGTGTGTGGGGGGGGCCGTGTACGTGTGTGTTTGCGTGTGCGTGCGTGTGGTATTTCGTATCAGTTCAGGTTTTGTAAACCACGCTAGTTGACGAAGCGCCGGTTGTTGAATTGACAGAAGAGTCCAAATCTCAAGCCAACACAGTCTTAGGTTGGTCCGATTAGATCCGCTGGACCCAACCTGGCTGGATCGTGGTGACCTTAGATGGGGATTATTAACCGGGATTTTTAAAGCACCAATGATGCCCGTTACACTCAAGGAGGAGGCAGGAGGGAGAGTCCGTTGGCCTTAATAGCTGCCTTCCTAGGTACTACATTTAATGTGGGTTAACTTGATTAGTGTATATCTTCTCGTTGGATGGGAGCCGTTAGCTAGCTTGTTTCCTAGATTTGTATCTTGCTTTTCCTTCAGAAGCTCAAGGGGGTGTGCATAGTATTCCTTCCACTTGTGGTTCCCCACAACAACGTCCTTGTGAGGAAGGCTGGGCTGGGACAGAGGAACTGGGCATATGTCAGTCTGGGAGTTCCCAGGGTTTTGATCCAGGCCTCTTAATAGAGTAGAGTAGAGTAGACTATAGAGTAGAGTAGAGTAGAGTAGAATAGAATATATACTAGAGTAGAGTAGAATATAGAACAGAATAGAATAGAATATAGAGTAGAGTAGAATATATAGAGTAGAGTAGAATAGAATATAGAGTATAAAATAGAATATAGAGTAGAGTAGAATATATAGAGTAGAGTAGAATAGAATATAGAGTATAGAATAGAATATAGAGTAGAGTAGAGTAGAATAGAATAAAATATATAGAGTAGAGTAGAGTAGAATACATAGAATAGACTATATAGTAGAGTAGAATATAGAGTAGAGTAGAACAGAATAGAATAGAATAGAATATAGAGTAGAGTAGGGTAGAATATATAGAGTAGAGTAGAATAGAATATAGAGTATAGAATATAGAATAGAGTAGAATAGAATAGAATATAGAGTAGAATATAGAATAGAATAGATTAGAATACAGAATGTAAGGTAATGTAATGTAATATAACAGAATAATAGAGTAGAGTAGAATAGAATAGAATAGAACTGGAAGGGACCTTGGAGGTCTTCTAGTCTAGCCCCCATGGTTTTATTCCACATCTTAACCACCACCCCCTGTTAGTTCTCCTATAACTGGCGGTCTTGTGGGGAGTCTAGAAATATGAGCTGACTCCGTAACAAGGTGAAACATGTCCTGGGCATCCACTCAAAGGGAGATGCCCCCGGAAGAGGCAGGAAATTGTTCTCCAGTGAACCCATGGAAGCTGTTTCTCTTCAAACGAGCAGCCGCCTCGCTTTCCATTTGTCCCTGCTGGCTGGGCTGGGGAGAATAATAGCAGGTGCAACTCACCGTACAGGGCACCTTGTGGGAGAAAGTGGGCGTAGGTCACCCCCCAAAATTCTCACTTGTCTTCTGCTGCCGTAAAGTTCTGATTGCAGTTAGACTGAAGCTGTTTTACATCTCTCCGATCTATTTGGTAGGATCAATGCCTTCAATACAGACAGAATTTCCCTCCCCTTCCCCCCTCCCCCTCCTCTCCCCCTCCCCCTCCTCTCCCTTCCCCTCACTCTCTTTTTCTCTCACCCCTCCCCTTTCTCTCTCCCTCTCCTCTCCTGCCCGTTCCCCTTCCTTTTCCTTCAACCATTGGGAAGCATTTGCTGTTTTTTTAGTTTCCTAATCTAAGCCACAGCCCTAGAATTTACTTGGCTTCTCTCCTCCGACTATTTAACTGTCCTTCTGATTAGCTGGGATATGCTAGGTGCTGCCACCTGCTGTGGACTAGCGGCTTCAAATTCCTGCTTCCACCCTCAGCCCAGTCTTGGCGCAACTTCCCGAGAGTAATGGTTCACGCGTGATAAAGGCTGAACTGCTGCACGCAGCCCTCAACGGAGTGGAAAGGTTTGCTAGTTTTCAACCCCTCTGCTGAATTTAATCCATGGTATTTACATCTGGGTTTACATTTTAAACAAATCAAATGTAAATTTGGCCTAATCAATGTAACCACCTGTAGGTTGGGTGCAAGTGTCCTGGGGAGTATAGCCAACCCTATAGAATATATACCGCTCTTAGCTAAAAAAAACCTGTGCACATTCACCGTAAGTGATCCACAGAGTGTTTTAACAAATTTAACAAGTTTAATGAAGAGAAGGATGAGTGGGGACAGGAGAGCAGCCTTCCAGTATCTCAGGGGCTGCCCCAAACAAGAGGCAGTCAAGCCTCCAAAGCCCCTGAAAGCAGGACAAGAAGCAACGGATGGAAATTAATCAAGCAGAGAAGCAACCTAGAACTAAGGAGAAACTTCCTCACAGTTGGAACAATTAACCAGTGGAACAACCTGCCTCCAGAAGCTGTGAATGCTCCAACACTGGAAGTTTTTAAGAAGAGACTGGCCAGCCACTTGTCTGAAATGGTATAGGGTTTCCTGCCTGAGCAGGGGGTTGGACTAGATGGCCTCCAAGGTCCCTTCTAACATCATCATCATCATCATCATCATCATCATCATCATGGTAATAATACATCTGCCTATCCCAGGCCCTTGGTAAGGACTCGATAGGTAGACAAAAATAGCAACGTTACGACGGCACTGGAAAAGGTGATTCATGACCATTTTTCACACTTACAGCCATTCCAGCATCTCTCACCGTCACACAATCAAAATCAGGCGCTGATTCAGTCGGTTCATATTTACAATGGTCGCAGAGTCCCAGGCTAATGGGATGGCCTTTTGCGACCTTCCGACCAGCAAAGTCACTTAACGTCCGTGTTAGTAACTTAACAACTGCAGCGACTCACTTAGCAACGGTGGCAAGGAAGGTTGCAAAATGGGGGCAAAACGGACTTTAAGCTCTGTCTGGCTGAGGGACAGACATTTTGAGCTGAGTTACAGTTGCTAAGGTGAGGAGCACCTGTATGTTGTAGTGCACTCTGTGTGCTCCATTGGAACTGAATTAGTAACTAAGACGATCCAAGGCCTGGAGACCAAAACATACGAAGAATGGCTGCAGGACTTGGGTTTGGCTAGTCTAAAGAAAAGAAGAAACAGGGGTGACATGATAGCAGTTTTCCAGTATTTGAGGGGCTGCCACAAAGAAGAGGAGGGGGCCACATTATTCTCCAAAGCACCAGAGAGCAGGACAAGAAACAACGGTTGGAAACTCACCAAGGAGAGAAGCAACCTGGAATTAAGGAGAAACTTCCTGACAGGGAGGACAATTAACCAGTGGAACTCCTTGCCTCCAGAAGTTGTGAATGCTCCATCACTGGAGGTTTTTAAGAAGAGACCGGACATTCACCTGTCTGAGATGGTAGAGGTCAGTGATGGCGAACCTTTTAGAGACCGAGTGCCCAAACTGCAACCCCAAACCCACTTATGTATCATCGGGTGCTGGGTGGCCCATTGGGTGGGCGTGGCTACAGTGGTAACGGCCGGCTGGGTGGGACCAAAAAGTTCAATCAATCAATTCCAACTTTGCGAGAACTTTTTTTCCCCCGCGAGAAGTTGAAATTGATTGATTGATTGAACCCTTTTTTTTTGCACATGGCGGCGGAGGCCTAAAGGGAACAAGTTTTATAAAGCCCAGTTGAAGGCCTAGGACTGGGGCGACGGTGCGCGTACCCACAGAGAGGGCTCGGCGTGCCACCTGTGGCACCCGTGCCATAGGTTTGCCACCACGGGTATAGGTTCTCTTGCTTGAGCAGGGGGCTGGACTAGAAGACCTCCAAGGTCCCTCCCAGCTCTATTCTATTCTAGTAGCTAACCTCTCAGACTGACTTCAAACCACACTAGGCTGGACACTTCTGTAGTTGGCTCCTTTGTAATTCAATCACACTCATTGAGGGCCTCTCTGGTCCAGGGACAATGCTTGTTCCTTGCCTTGGGCTACAAAGTCTGATTGCCTCCCCCCTCCCCCCTCCCCCCCCACCCACCCCTTCACTCAGCCTGCCAGAAATAAGGATTCCCCCCCCCCAGGTTCCCTGTTGACTCTGTTCTTCTGTTCAGGGTTGAGCTGCGTTCACTCAATCTTCCAAGTTCCCTTTAGCTTTAAACAGACCTGGCTCCATCCACATAGTTAAAGCCAAAATTCCTTCCGGTCAAACCTCGTGTAATTTTCTCGTTCTTGCCTCTTGGGTTTTACCATTTGCCTTCTTCTGGGATGTATATATATATATACTGTATATTTAAAAAAAATTCTCCATCCAGTCTATATCCCTGGGATTTCCTGGTGGTCTCCCATCCGAGGATAAGTACCTCTGACTGTTCTTTAGATAAAATCAGGCTAAGCCAACAGAAATCAGTTTGGGTGATTGCTTAAAATGTCGTCTCAGTCTCGGAGCCACAAGGACTTTCAAGGATGGGGGGGAAATTTCCTTGCCCCCCCCCCCGCCTTTTGAACATATCTGGATTCAGAATTCAGCCAGATGACGAAAAAGGAGGATGTGATTTCTGGTTCAAGAGTAATCAGCTGCCCTTGTTAGCTCTCCTTTGATGTTTTTATTCAGTTATTTATTTGGATCCCACCTTTATTACTTTTCAGAATAACTCAGGGGAGCCCAACATATCCAACACATGTTCCTTCTTCTATTTCCCCCTATTTTCCCCACAACAACAACCCTGTGAGTTGGACCGGGCTGAAAGAGAATGACTGGCCCAAGGTCACCCAGCCGGCTTTTGTGCCTAAGGCGGGACTAGAACTCACCGTCTCCTGGTGATTGGCCCAAGGTCACCCAGCCGGCTTTCGTGCCTAAGGCGGGACTAGAACTCACCATCTCCTGGTGATTGGCCCAAGGTCACCCAGCTGGCTTTTGTGCCTAAGGCGGGACTAGAACTCACCATCTCCTGGTGATTGGCCCAAGGTCACCCAGCTGGCTTTCGTGCCTAAGGCGGGACTAGAACTCACTGTCTCCTGGTGACTGGCCAAGTCACCCAGCTGGCTTTTGTGCCTAAGGCGGGACTAGAACTCACCATCTCCTGGTGATTGGCCAAGTCACCCAGCTGGCTTTCGTGCCTAAGGCAGGACTAGAACTCACCGTCTCCTGGTGATTGGCCAAGTCACCCAGCCGGCTTTCGTGCCTAAGGCAGGACTAGAACTCACCGTCTCCTGGTGATTGGCCCAAAGTCACCCAGCTGGCTTGCATGGAGCTAGAACTCACCCTCTCCCACTTTCGAGCCTGCTGCCTTAACCACTAGACCAAACTGCTGCTCTAGGGATGCATTTTCTAGACCAGTAGTTCCACCACCACACCCCACACACCCCCTACAGGGGGGAAGATTCTCGACATGCCAGAACATTGGAGAAAATCATATGCTGGGAAGGTGGGGATAATCCGCTTGCTTGCTTGCTTTCCACTTGCCCTTTCACCCCTCTGCTCCTGCTCCTTAGCTAGTTATTTGATAAACCATGGTTAAGGAAACCATAGCTTAACCCTTTTAGTGCGCAGAGCCCCCCCCCCCCCGCAGGGTGCCCGTCTCGATTTGAACCTTCAGGAGAGTCACTTTATGTCCCTTCGGAGGAGGGGGGGGGCCCTCTCCGCTCCCGTCTCCAGCAATCAAACTCATCAGCTTTTTTTTTCCCAAACCCACCAACCGAAGGGGAGGGGGGGGACAGAAGAGCAAACGTAAACACAGTCTCCCCCCCTCCCACACCCCCATCGCCCTAATGAGTTCAATTACAATGTGGTAAACACATTGCCTCTACGCTTTAATTAAGCCTGCTGTCCAATTTTAACTCATTAGTAATTCATTAAGAGAACAGCCCTGAGCTAAGTTGCAAGAAAGGGAGGGGGGGGTCGGTGGCAGAAGGGTGGGGAGGGGGTGGGGAGTGGGCACCGCGCGGCGAGCTTCTTTTGGCCTGGGGGAGCGGCAGGGAGCAGAAGGGTGGGGGGAGGGGGTGGGGGGAGGGGGGAGGGGGGAGGGGGGAGGGGGGTGGGGTGGGGGCTCCGCAACTTAGGCCGCCCTCCGGCTACAGGCACGTTAACCTCCCCCATTGAAAGTTTTGGTGTGGGGGGGGTTGGGGGGGCTCAGAGCATCCTTCACTAGGCTGGCACCCTCCGAGTGGATTGGATCAACACCCCATCATCCACCTCTAAGCTAGGACAAAGAAAGCGGCAATCCCGAACCTTCGCGGGACCCTCTTGCCAAGTTGCTTCATCGGGGCTTGTTCAAGGGGTGGGGGTGGGGGTGGGGGAGAAACTAACCAAGTTTCTCCTTTAGCTTCTTCTTTTTTTTTAGATCCTGCGAAGAAGGCCAGCAGGCTGTGCGAAGTCTTCAAGGACCTGGACCATGAATATCAACGACTCAGAAATAATCTCCATGGAAAATGGGCATTAACTGTCTTCCTTCTATCCATTCATGGAAAAAAAAACCACAACAACACTGGGAGTTTATAAGAGGAGATTGGACAGCCATTTGTCTGAAATGGAAGAGGCTTTCCTGCCTGAGCAGGGGGTTGGACTAGATGACCTCCAAGGTCCCTTCCAACTTTATTAGTATTATTATATTTAACTGTGTTCCGTGGAATTTTAAATGCTAAGAAACAACAACAACAACAATATCAGATCTACTGTGGTGTAGAAGGGTTTTTTTTGGCATCCTGCCCACCCTTTAGTGCAGGGGTCTTCAAACTTGGCCCTTTGATGACTTGTGGACTTCAACTCCCAGAATTCCTCAGCCAGTGTGAGGGAACTATGACCCTTTGATGACTTGTGGACTTCAACTCCCAGAATTCCTCAGCCAACGTGAGAGAACTATGACCCTTTGATGACTTGTGGACTTCAACTCCCAGAATTCCTCAGCCAGTGTGAGGGAACTATGACCCTTTGATGACTTGTGAATTTCAACTCCCAGAATTCCTCAGCCAACGTGAGAGAACTATGACCCTTTGATGACTTGTGGACTTCAACTCCCAGAATTCCTCAGCCAGTGTGAGGGAACTATGACCCTTTGATGACTTGTGGACTTCAACTCCCAGAATTCCTCAGCCAACGTGAGAGAACTATGACCCTTTGATGACTTGTGGACTTCAACTCCCAGAATTCCTCAGCCAGCGTGAGGGAACTATGACCCTTTGATGACTTGTGGACTTCAACTCCCAGAATTCCTCAGTCAACGTGAGAGAACTATGACCCTTTGATGACTTGTGGACTTCAACTCCCAGAATTCCTCAGTCAACGTGAGAGAACTATGACCCTTTGATGACTTGTGGACTTCAACTCCCAGAATTCCTCAGTCAACGTGAGAGAACTATGACCCTTTGATGACTTGTGGACTTCAACTCCCAGAATTCCTCAGTCAACGTGAGAGAACTATAACCCTGTGATGACTTGTGGACTTCACACAAGTGTGCCTGGCTGAGGAATTCTGGGAGTTGAAGTCCACAAGTCATCAAAGGGCCAAGTGTGAAGACCCCTGCCTTAGTGTCTAAAGAAAGGTGGGTTAGGGTCTAGGCACGATGGTCTTACCCTCCAAGGATGCCCACAGCCTAATGTATGGTCAAAAAGACTCAAGCCGAGAGCCACAGAGGTACAACTGACACTCTGCCTGTTGTGCTTTATGTGTGGCACCCACATACTGGCACCAACAAAACAGGTGGAGGGTTTTGATCACATCTTCCTGCTGATGTGCCACCTTTTTTGACAGAGTTCTGTGGAACCCCCCCCCCTTGCTGGTCCCCTTAAGCACAATCCAGTGTCCTTACAATAGGTACAAGTATAATCAGAATAACACAGTTGGAAGGGACCTTGGAGGTCTTCTAGTCCAACCCCCTGCTCAGGCAGGAAACCCCATTCCATTTCAGACCAATGGCTGTCCAGTCTCTTCTTAAAAACTTCCAGTGTTGGAGCATTCACAGCTTCTGGAGGCAGGTTGTTCCACTGGTTAATTGTTCTAACTGTCAGGAAGTTTCTCCTTAGTTCCAGGTTGCTTCTCTCCTCGATGAGTTTCCATTTCCATCCGTTGCTTCTTGTCCTGCCTTCAGGGGCTTTGGAGAATAGCTTGACTCCCTCTTCTTTGGGGCAGCCCCTGAGATACTAGATGACTGCTATCATGTGCCTCCTCGCCCTTCTCTTCATTAAACTGGACATACCCAATTCTAGCAACCGTTCTTTATACATTTTAGCCTCCAATTCCCCTGATCATTTTTGTTGCTCTTCTCTGCACTCTTCCCAGAGTCTCGAATTTAACCAAATTCAAGAAATGATCAATGTAACCAAGATTGCTATAACCACGATCGACCCAGTTAACGCTTGCGAGTGAAGTGCTAGGTTCTCTGCCGAATTCTGCCTGGCAGGGCCCTTCCCATTTATTGATTGATTGATTGATTTGATTTGTATACCGCCCTTCTCCCTAAGGACTCAGGGCGGTGAACAGTGACATAAATGTCAAAATGCACAAATAAAAGAAAATTGAAAATAAATTTTGCCCTACTGCCCAAATCTAGAAGATAAATTAAAACCGCAATTAAAATTAAACCCCTCAGACCAGACCGGATTGCTTAAATAGATATGTTTACCCCCAAAGGATCATCCTGACGACACCCCGCTTTCTTCTCGCGCGTTTAAGGTCCCCCCCCCAGTTGCCTCTTCTTCTCTTTCCTTCTCTCTCTCCCCCATTCCCCAGAACTACCGGCAGGAACTACTACAACTCCCATCCGCCCCGTCTACTCGGGGAAAGCCAAGGCTGGAGAAGGTGGTTGGCAGGAAGAGCCGCTGCCGGGGAAGACGGAATGCAAAACGTCCGGCGGAGCGGCGGCTGAGGGTCCCCGGGAAGGCGAGGCCGGCTAAAAGACCCGACTAGCCGTCTGAATGCATGAAAAGACCGGCGTGGTTTGAAGGGAAGCGCTCAGCGCGGCGCGGCAATTTTCCATTTCAAGGCCGGACGCCGGACGGAGCTGCGGAACTTCCCGCCACGAGAAACGGGTAGGCGCCGCTGAGAAAAAGGCGTTGGAAAAGGGATTTCTCCTGTGAGCCACTTTGCCCCGGCAGGATGAGGCCGGCTGACAGCTAAGAAGCGATTCCTCTAAAAAAAATAAATAAAAAAAAATCAGGAATGGATGACAGGGGCACAAATTCAAATTCTGCTTGCGCATTGCCCGGAGGCGGGAAGAGGATCCGGCTGCCTTTGCGACGAGGCATTGTCTGCTTTTTGACCTCACCAGCAAGGTGCAAATGTGAAGAAGAGATCGGACGGCCATTTGTCCTGACTAGTATAGGGCAGGGGGTCTTCAAACCTGAAGACGTGATCAAAACCCTCCACCTGTTTTGTTGGTGCCAGTATGTGGGTGCCACACATAAAGCACAACAGGCAGAGTGTCAGTTGTACCTCTGTGGCTCTCGGCTTGAGTCTTTTTAACCATACATTAGGCTGTGGGCATCCTTGGAGGGTAAGACCATCGTGCCTAGACCCTAACCCACCTTTCTTTAGACACTAAGGCAGGGGTCTTCACACTTGGCCCTTTAATGACTTGTGGACTTCAACTCCCAGAATTCCTCAGCCAGGCACACTTGTGTGAAGTCCACAAGTCATCAAAGGGTCATAGTTCCCTCACACTGGCTGAGGAATTCTGGGAGTTGAAGTCCCCAAGTCATCAAAGGGTCATAGTTCCCTCACTCTGGCTGAGGAATTCTGGGACTTGAAGTTCCCCAAGTCATAAAAGGAAGGGCCGAGTTTGAAGACCCCCCTGCTAACAGATCAACAGAGTTGGAAGGGAATCATTGGGGGAAAAATGGTAATATGGTTGGGAAAAAACGGGTAGAGACTAAGAATGTAACACGTATTATTAAGCAAACAAATTAACTCAGACAACACGATGTTCATTAAGCGCTAATCAAATGTAATAATAGAAAATTAATTTTAAAAAATGGGGAAAAACCAGAGTTGGAAGGGACCTTGGAGGTCATCTAGTCCAACCCCCTGCTCAGGCAGGAAGCCCTATACCATTTCAGACAAATTGGCTGTCCAGTCTCTTCTTACAAACATCCAGTGTTGGAGCATTCCTACCATCGGGTAGGAGATACAGGAGCAGAGCCAGCCGTACCAACAGGCTGAAGAACAGTTTCTATCCATGGGCTGTCAGGCTCTTGAACGGGAAATAACTTGATGTATATGATTGACTTGCCAGGCCGGTGTGTTGTGCAATTAGCTCACACGGTGTAAACAAGAGGGTGTGGTTTGTTGTCGCTGTGAGTTGTGGTGGAGGGGGGCACAAAGGGAGGCTCAGCCAATCTCAATGTATACATGGTTGTACTTTGACAATAAAGGTTCATTCATTCATTTATTCACCGCTTCTGGAGGCAAGTTGTTCCACTGGTTAATTGTTCTGACTGTCAGGAAGTTTCTCCTTAGTTCCAGGTTGCTTCTCTCCTTGATGAGTTTCCACCCGTTCCTTCTTCTCCTGCCTTCTTCAGGTGCTTTGGAGAATAGCTCGACTCCCTCTTCTTTGGGGCCGCCCCTGAGAGATTGGAAGAACCATCCCATCAAGGGCACATCCACCCTCCGACCGAATCAGTCCAGAATGATGCTCCACCCAGTGATGGAACCGGAGGGGGATGTTCACTTCAGCCTGTTTGGATTGTAGACCCTTAGCTTTTGGTAGAAGAAACTGGGGGAGGGGGCAGTGTCTGGTCGATGCAATTGAAATTGGCTGAGAGTGGGGACAAGCCCCTTCTAACCCCCGCTCCTCGTTTTGGCTTCAGCATCAAAGATCTGAGCAATCTGAGACGGACCTTCCACACTGTGTTTTGTAACTTAAGGCAGCCTTCCTCAAAATCCCCAATTCCCACCCCACTAGAAAGACACGTACACATCAAGGTTCACTCCCTCCGTCTCTGTCAGGAAGTTTCTCCTTAGTTCCGGGTTGCTTCTCTCCTTGATGAGTTTCCATCCGTTGGAAGGGACCTTGGAGGTCATCTAGTCCAACCCCCTGCTCAGGCAGGAAACCCTATACCATTTCAGACAAATGGCTGTCCAGTCTCTTCTTAAAAACTTTCAGTGTTGGAGCATTCACCACTTCTGGAGGCAGGTTGTTCCACTGGTTAATTGTTCTAACTGTCAGGAAGTTTCTCCTTAGTTCTAGGTTGCTTCTCTCCTCGATGAGTTTCCATCCGTTGCTTCTCGTCCTGCCTTCAGGCGCTTTGGGGAATAGCTTGACTGCCTCTTCTTTGTGGGCAGCCCCTGAGATATTGGAAGACCGCTATCCTGTCCCCCCACGTCCTTCTCTTCATTAAACTACACATACCCAATGCCAGGAACCGTTCCTTGTATGTTTTAGCCTCCTGTCCCCTGATCCTCTCCGTTGCTCTTCTCTGCCCTCTTTCCAGAGTCTCAACATCTTTTTTACGTCGTGGTGACCAAGACTGGTCCAAGTGTGGCTTTATCAAGGCGTCATAAAGTCACACCTGTGCCTTCCAACTCCGTTTCCCCCTAGTCTACACGGATGCAAGCTGCGCTTTTACCGCTTTAGGATTCCAGATGCGGCGGGCCGGCCAGTTCTGACTTATTCCCTCCGGTGGGGACAAGGCAGCCGAGGACTTCGCGCAGGCTGGGAGCGCTGCAGCCGAATCCAGCCCGGCCGGCCGCCTTTCCCTTCCCGCTTCAGCCCGGCCGGGTCGCCGCTGCGGCCTCTTCGACGTGCGGCGGCTGGAGGGCCGGGAAGCTGCAAGCGCGGGCAGCCTCGGCGAAGTGTCGGTTCCAAAGGCTGCCGATTGTCTTCCCCGTCTCTTCCTTCCCATCCCGACTGGGGAGCGGAGCAAGGAAAGATCCGGTCATTGCAGGAAGGGGAGCCCCGGGGCAAAAATGCTCATCCTTTTCCGATTTAACTCGTTTCACGGGATGCGCGAACTGGGAAAGTCTAAGGAAGAGAAGGACGAGGGGTGACAAGACAGCAGCCTTGCAATGTTTGAAGGGCTGCTAGAAAGAAGGGTGGGTGTGTCAACCTATTCTATTCTATACTGTGTTCTGTTCTGTTCTGTGTTGTGTTCTATTCTATTCTATATCCTGTCCTGTCCTGTCCTGTCCCATCCTATCCCATCCCATCCCATCCCATCCCATCTGTAATTCTATTCTATTCTATTCTATTCTGTTCTGTTCTGTTCTGTTCTGTCCTGTCCTGTCCTGTTCTGTTCTATCCCATAATTCAATTCAATTCAAATTCAATTCCTATTCTATTCTATTCTATTCTATTCTATTCTATCTATTCTATTCTATTCTATTCTATTCTATTCTATTCTATCTATTCTATTCTATTCTATTCTATTCTATTCTATTCTATTCTATTCCACCCACCCCGTTCTGTTCTGTTCTGTTCTATTCTATTCTATCCCATAATTCAATTCAATTCAATTCAATTCAATCTATTCTATTCTATTCTATTCTATTCTATTCTATTCTATTCTATTCTATTCTATTCTATTCTTCTATTCTATTCTATTCTATTCTATTCTATTCTATTATCTATTCCATTCCATTCCCATTCCACCCCACCCCGTTCTGTTCTGTTCTGTTCTATTCTACATTGTATTGTATTCCATTCCATTCTATTCTATTTCTATTCCACTGCATTCCTTCATCAGAGGCATGAAGCAGCCAACAAAGCTCATGCCTTTTAAATAACAGAGTAAGAGAGTTGAAAGGGACCTTGGAGGTCTTCTAGTCCAACCCCCTGCTCGAGCAGGAGAACCTAGACCACAGGTGTGCAACCCACGGCTCCGGAGCCGCATGCGGCTCTTTTCAGTCGTCTCTTGCGGCTCCCAGTCCTCTGCCATGTGCAGTCCAAGAAAAAAAAAAGGGACTAAAAAAGTTCAACCAATCAATTCAAATATGCAGGGTAGGTGCATATCTCGCCTTGGTTCCACTCTTCAGTCAAACCCTGTTCTGCACATGTAGCTATGTACACGCATGCACACACATTTTTTTGCAGCTCCCAGTTTTTCCTTTTGTGAGGGAACCGGTTCGAGTGGCTCTTTTCACTGTTTCAGGTTGCTGACCCATGACCTAGACCATCTCAGACAAATGGCTGTCCATTTGAAAACCTCCAGGGATGGAGCATTCACCACTTCTGGAGGCAGGTTGTTCCACTGGTTTAATTGTTCTAACTGTCAGGAAGTTTCTCCTAGTTCCAGGTTGGAGCACCCACGATTTCTGGTGGCCGGCTGTTCCACTGGTTAATTGTCCTCCCTGTTAGGAAGTTTCTCCGTAATTCCAGGTTGCTTCTCTCCTTGATCAGTTTCCAACCCTTGTTTCTCGTCCTGCCCTCCGGTGCTCTGGTGAACAAACCTGACCCCTCCTCTTCTTTGTGGCAGCCCCCTCAGATCCTGGAACGCTGCTATCATTCCCACCCCCCGCCCCCAGTCCTTCTTTTCTCTAGACTGGTCATACCGAATTCCTCAACCATTCTTCATACTGTGTCTTTGTCTCCGGGCCCTTAACCTTCTTAGACTGCCCTTCTTTGTACTTTTCCCAAAGTCTAGACATCTTTCTTGTGATGCGGTGACCAAAATTGGCTGCAGTATTCCAGGCGTGGCCTGACTAGGGTTTTGTCAAGCGGTACTTATACTACGTGTGATCTTGATTCTATGTTTATACCGTCCGGGATTGTATTAGACTTTTCTGGCGGCTGCCGCACACCGGCTGGCTCACGGTCAAGTGATCGTCCACTCGGACTCCGAGGTCCCTCTCACAGTTTCTGTTTGTGAGCCAGGCCTGACCCAATCTGTACTTGTACCTTTGGTTTCTCCTGCCCAGGGCTGCAGCACGTCACAATCCCAATAACCTGGAGGACAGAGCTGGATCTTGGCAGCCTTTTCAATGGCCAGTAGGGTCAACCATATCTTAGGACAGGGGTTAGTCAACCTTGGCTCTTTTATGACTGGTGGACTTCAGTACTGATAACAGCGTGCCAGTATCTCAGGGGCTGCCCCCCAAAAGAAGAGGGAGTCAAGCTATTCTCCAAAGCCCCTGAGGCAGGAGAAGAAGCAACGGAGGGAAACTCATCAAGGAGAGAAGCAACCTGGAACTAAGGAGAAACTTCATGACACTGAGGACAGTTGATCAGTGGAATTCGTTGCCTCCAGAAGCTGTGAATGCTCCAACACTGGAGGTCTTACAAGAAGAGATTGGATAAGCATTTGTCTGAAATGATGTACGGTTTCCTGCCTGAGCAGGGGGTTGGACTAGATCAGGGGTGTCAAACTCAATTTCATTGAGGGCCGCATCAGCATTGCGGTTGCCCTCAGAGGCCGGGTGGGTGTGGCCTGGGTGGGCGTGGCCTACTGGGTGGGCGTGGCTAGAGTGTGTATGGCCTGCTGGGTGGGCGTGGCCAGCTCTACATCGTTGGCATCGAGGGTGCCTATGGGGGCCTGGGCAGGAGTGGGACAGATCTGAGGGTCTCTGGCAGAAGGAGGGTCTCTGGGCCAGGGCCAAGGCAGTGGGGGCCGTTCCCTCACTCTTTCCAGGATGGCTTCGCGGGCCGCATGAAACCACTTCGCGGGCCTGATCTGGCCCCCGGGCCTTGTGTTTGACATGTCTGGACTAGATTATTATTATTATTTATTAAATTTTTATACCGCCCTTCTCCCGAAGGACTCAGGGCGGTGTACAGGGCAATCAATATCAAAATGTAAATACAAAAGTTAAAAAAGGAGTTAAAAAGAATTAAATAATTATGCCCAATATAATATAATAATAAAAGTGTGTTAAAGCTAAATCCAACCCCAAACCCATCAGACCAGGCCAGATTGTTCAAATAAATAAGTTTTTATTTATGACCTCCAAGGTCCCCTTCCCAACATCATCATCATCATCATCATCATCATCATCATCATCATTATATATTATTATTATTATTATTATTATTATTATTATTATTATTATTATTATTATTCCCAGAATTCCTGAGCCAGTATGGCTGGCTCAGGAATTCTGGGAGTTGAAGTCCACAAGTCATAAAAAGAGCCAAGGTTGCCTACCCCTGCCTTAGGAGATAGGAAATCCCACACAAATTGGGGCTGACTTCTTTCCCCTGTGGGTTGTGAGAGAGGGACTTTTCCCGGACACCCAGCAAGCCCGCCGTCTCCTGCTTTCTAACCTGGTGCCTTTAACCATTACAAGCAGCCCTCAGCGTCTGACCGTAACGGAGCCTGTTGCTAAGTGAGACGGTTGTGAAAAGATTTTTTACCCTCTCTGACAGCCTTCCTTGCCACTGGCGCGTCCGTGCAGTTGTTAAATCAGTCGCGTGGCTACAACGTGAAATTTTGTTTGTTTGTCAGGCGGTCACAGAAGGCAGTCACTGGACCGCGGGATGTTGCAACCGTGGTCAGTGCGAGCCGGTTGCCCAAGCACCTGAATTTCGACCGCGTGACCACATTCCATCGGTTTTTTTAGGTGCCGTCGTAACTTTCAATGCGGGTGTAAGTCGGGGGCAGGGGGAAGGGCTCTCTGTACATCCAACCAACAAGGGAGATTGCGGCTCAATGTGCTATTGGCTTCCAGATGTTGTAGGCCATTCGACAGCTGCGAAGGGATTGAGGGATCGCTCAGGGCCTCGCAGGATCTCCCCCCCTTTTTTTTTGCAAGATTTTCTAACTATCCAGGTACATCGAACAGAACGGGCCTGCTGGAGTTCCGTCAGCCGAAGAGCGTCGGTTGGTGGAGGTCAAAAGACCGTGGAGTGTGATGGTAATGTGGACTGTGAAATAGCCATAGCCCTTTAGACTTATAGGCCGCTTTACAACCCTAAGCGGTTTACAGAGACAGCCTATTTGCCCCCACAATCTGGGTCCTCATTTTACCGACCTCAAAAGCACGGAAGGCTGAGTCGATCTTGAGCTGGTCAGGATTGAACTCCAGATTGTGGGCAGAGTCAGCCTGCAATACAGCATTCTAACCACTGCACCACCACCCCAACTCCTTCCTTCCTTCCTTCCTTCCTTCCTTCCTTCCTTCCTTCCTTCCTTCCTTCCTTCCTTCCTTTCTCCCTCCCTCCCTCCCTCTCTCTCTCTTTCCTCCCTCCCTCCTCCCTCCCTCCTTCCTTCCTTCCTTTCTCCCTCCCTCCTTCCTTCCTTCCTTTCCTCCCTCCCTCTCTCCCCTCTCCTTCCTCTCTCCTTCCTCCCTCCCTTCCTCTCTCCTTCCTCCCTCCCTCCCTCCTTCCTCCCTCCCTCCCTCCTTCCTTCCTTCCTTTCCTCCCTCCCTCCCTCCCCTCTCCTTCCTCTCTCCTTCCTCCCTCCCTCCCTCCTTCCCTCCTTCCTTCCTTCCTTTCCTCCCTCCCTCCCTCCCCTCTCCTCCCTCTCTCCTTCCTCCCTCCCTCCCCTCCTTCCTTCCTCCCTCCCTCCCTCCCTCTCTCTTCCTCCCTCCCTCCCTCCCTCCTTCCTTCCTCCCTCCCTCCTCCTTCCTCCTTCCTTCCTTCCTTCCTTTCCTCCCTCCCTCCCTCCCCTCTCCTTCCTCCCTCCCTCCCTCCTTCTTCCTTTCCTCCCTCCCTCCCTCCCCTCTCCTTCCTCTCTCCTTCCTTCCTCCCTCCTCCCTCCCTCCCTCCCTCCTCCTCCCTCCTTCCTTCCTTTCCTCCCTCCCTCCCCTCTCCTTCCCTCTCTCCTCCCTCCCTCCCTCCTTCCTTCCTCCCTCCC
>NW_028148391.1:0-23030 GCF_947247035.1 Vipera ursinii | reverse complement strand
TCCCGAAGGACTCAGGGCAGTTTACAGGGTGGTTAAAACAAAAAATACAAAAGTTAAAAAACAGATTTTAAAAATTATATCCATCCCTGAACAAATAAAACCCCAGTTAAAATTAAAATTATTAAAATTCTCAGGCCTGGGCCAGCCAGAGCTCAAGAGCAGGTCTTCAGGTCCCGGCAGAACGAACGGAGGTCGGGGGCGGTCCTAAGCTCCATGGGCCAGCTGGTTCCAGAGGGCAGGTGCACCCACTGAGAAGGCCCTCCCCCTGGGCGTTACCCGCCGGCAATCTTTTACTGGCGGCACCTTGAGAAGACCCTCCCCATGGGAGCGCACTGGACGAAGGGAGCTTGATGCCGGCAGCAGGTGTTCCCTCAGATAACCCGGACCCAAGCCATTTAGGGCTTTATAGGTCATCACCAGCACCTTGAATCTCACCCGGAGGGCAACGGGGAGCCAATGCAGCTCGCGGAGTAGAGGTGTTACACGGGAGTATCGGGAAACCCCCATCACAACTCGCGCGGGCGCGTTCTGCACCAGCTTGAAGCCTCCGAGTGGTCCTCAAGGGCAGCCCATGTAGAGAGCGTTGCAGTAGTGACTTGTGTGAGTTCCAGCACCCTTTTTTTTTTTTTTTTTTACAAAAAAAGCACTGATTTCAGACAAATATCTTGTCCAGTCTCTTCTTGAAAACCTCCAGTGACCTCACAACTAGTGGAGGCTACATCAGCAGATGTCCCTGAGGGTGGGTGGCTGGGGGGGAAAACTTATTTTTCACAGAATCTTTTAGACCAGGGTTCACAAACTGAAGTGTTCTTTGCTGAAGAGGATGCAGGCATGCAGATTTAATCATTTTTTTTAACTATAGACTGTACTGCTACAGAAACTAAATTGATGTTGTATTTAATAACCGGCAGCAAGACTTTTGGTAGCGCAATATTGGAAGAAGGAGGATTTGCCTGCTGTAGAAAAATGACTTCAAAAGTTTCGAACCTGGCAGGAAATGGCAAAAATTTCAGCATATTTGAAAGACCATTCGCAACAAAGATATATCTTGGAATGGAGAAGATGGATTGATTATATTCAGAATAAATATGGGACCAAAAAGTTTCATTTAGCATTTGAAGAAGTAGTAGATTTATAAGATTTATTATTATTTAGTTACTTTTAAGGAGATTAAAGTTCGATAGGATTTAAAGTGTTATTATAGTTAGTTAGCACATTATAGTTTAAGATTGTTAGGGTTAATACCCTGTATTACGCTCTGGGAAGTCGGGGGGGAGGGGGAGGGAGGGGAAATTGGGTGGGGGGGAGGGGTGGGTCTTATGTTTATAATGTATTTGTAAAACCTTTTAATAATAATAAAAAAAATAATCATTTTAACTATTTTCAGTTGAAAACAAGAATTCCGTTTGCCCAACATGAGATAATAGATATTACCAGAAAAAGAGCAGGAGTATTTGAGCTTTTAAAAACTAAAAAAAAAAAATCATGTATATTACTGATTTATTAGTTAACCCAGACGATACATGTAATGGTTTTGATTTATTAGAGGGGATACTGTATTATTAATTAGATGGTTTAATACGGTGGAAACTAGATAATTTTTACAAAGCAGAACAAGACTATATTCAAGTAGATGAGATGTGTACTTAGAATATTAGATTTTGTTATGAAAAGGGGGGGGAGGAAGAAATTGAGATAAGGGAAACTTTGGTTACCTAAAGCTTGGAAATTATAATACCAAAATGTTAATTTGAATATTGATGGAAAATTAAAGCTTGGGGGGAAAAAACAATAACAGGATATTGATTCTATATAAGGATTGAATGCAAACACAATTAAGATACGTATAAGCTAAAAATTATTGATAAATGTGGCAAAGATGTTTTTACTTAATGATAATAATAAGAACTGTATTAGCCTAATATGAGAATGTAGATATTAAGGGAAAAAGAGAGGAAGTATCTGATGTTGTAACTTGAGATTTATACTAAAGACTTATCTATGTTACTGAACTATTGATTAACCCAGTCACCACGTTGCATTTTAAATACTTAATTGTAAAATTAGAAAATTAGAAAATATTATTAAAAAAAAGATTTTAATTATGCCTCTATTAAATGTAGTGATCAAACAGAGAAGCAACCTAGAACTGAGGAGAAATTTCCTAATAATCAGAACAATTAACCAGTGGAACAGCTTGCCACCAGAAGCTGTGCATCCTCCATCACTAGAGGCTTTTAAGAGAGACTGGACAGCCATTTCTCCAGAATGGTGTAGGATCTCCTGCCTGAGCAGGGGGTTTATTTATTTATTTTATTTATTTTATTGCATTTATATACCGCCCTTTCCCTGAGACTCAGGGCGGTTTACAGGGAGTTAAAATCAAACATACAAAAGTTAAAAGCCAAGTTAAAAAATATTAAATCAACCCTGTGCTATTAAAAACCCCAATTAAAATAATTTTCTCCTCAGCCTGGGCCCGAGAGCTCAAAGAGCCAGGTCTTCAGGCCCCGGCGGAATGATCGGAGGTCGGGGGCAGTCCTCAGCCAGTTGATCTGGAAAACCTCCAAGATCCTTTCCTACACTTTATTCTGAAACACGTCAAGGAAAGGACCAACCTAGGACTAAGGAGAAATTTCCTGACAGTGAGAACAATAAAAAGAGTGCAGAGAAGAGCACAAAGATGATTAAGGGGCTGGAGGCTAAAGCATATGAAGAACGCTTGCAGAAATTGGGTTTGTCCAGTTTAATGAAGAGAAGAGGAGGGGGTGACATGATAGCAGTCTTCCAATATTTGAGGGGCTGCCACAAAGAAGAGGGTGGGTGGGTGTCAAGCTATTCTCCAAAGCACCGAAGGCAGGACTAGAAGCAATGGATGGAACTCGTCAAGGAGAGAAGCAACCTAGAACTAAGGGGAAATTTCCTGACAGTGAGAACAATTAACCAGTGGCACAACTTGCCTCAAGACGTTGTGGGTGTTCATCACTAGAGGTTTTTTAAGAAGAGATTGAGCAACCGTTTGTCTGAAGTGGTATAGGCTCTCATGCTCGAGCAGGGGGTTGGACTAGATGACCTCCGAGGTCCCTTCCAACGCTGTCGTTCTGTTCTTGAGCTTTACAAAATTGCCATCCAAGCTGAAAGTATGATCTGACATGGTTGTTAAAATTTAAAAAGATTAATTGTCTGTCTTAGCCAGGGCTTTTTTTTGTCATAGAACGCTCAGAACGGAGTTCCGGCACCTTTTTGGATGGAACCTTGTAGGGTAGGCAAGGCGGGTTGTATGACATGTGTGAGTTCCGGCACCTTTTTCTTTTACAAAAAAAGCACTGGTCTTAGCCCTCACAACCAGAATAATACAAGAATACAACATGGCGTGACGGGCGGGAGCCACCCAGAGTCTGCAAAAGTGGCCAGCGCACAAATAAAATTAGAAAATTACTGGGTGTAATTTCCAGGTGTCTTTATATCTTGCCTACTCCCAGTGAATCGCTACATTCAAATCAGAGAAAATCATACGCTGCTCAATTCAGCTAGTAAAAAAAATGGCTTGGTGATGTTTTATTACACATCAGCAGTTATTTAAAAAAAAAAGAAAAGAAAAGGTTATGCTAGTTCCGAGCACCAATATTTATCTGGTACTTATAAGACATTGTAAAAACACCACAAATATGTGAGAAATGCTTGCGTGATGGCTCTTTCTGCAAAGCAATTCACTGATAGGCCTCGTGTATTCATGCAGCAAAGATTCTGGAAGCAACAGTATGGAGGGGGAAAAAAGTCACACCGTGATTGTGATGTTAAACCAGTTTGCCAAAAATACAAGCAGGAAGAAGCAAATAAACTAGAAAACGCATCAAAGCTGTGGAAAACTTGGAACAATCTTCTCTGCTCTGCATTATACCAATTCAATGGTTGGCTATATAAACAGGACGGAATGGAACAGAACAGAACAGAAAATATGGAATGGAAAATATAGAAGAGAATAGAATAGAATAGAATAGAATAGAATAGAATAGAATAGAATAGAATAGAATAGAATAAGAAAGAATAGGAAAGAATAGGAAAGAATAGGAAAGAATAGAATAAAATATGGAAAAAATAATAATAGAATAGAATAGAATAGAATAGAATAGAATAGAATAGAATAGAATAGAATAGAATAGAATAGAATAGAATAGAATAGATAGAATAGAATAGAATAGAATAGAATAGAATAGAAAATCTGGAATAGAATAGAATAGAATAGAATAGAATAGAATAGAAATAAATAGAATAGAATAGAATAGAATAGAATAGAATAGAATAGAATAGAATAGAATAGAATAGATAGAATAGAATAGAAAATCTGGAATAGAATAGAATAGAATAGAATAGAATAGAATAGAATAGAATAGAATAGAATAGAATAGAATAGAATAGAATAGAATAGAATAGAATAGAATAGAATATCTGGAATAGAATATCTGGAATAGAATAGAATAGAATAGAATAGAATAGAATATCTGGAATAGAATATCTGGAATAGAATGAATAGAATAGAATAGAATAGAATAGAATAGAATAGAATAGAATAGCAATAGAATAGAATAGAATAGAATAGAATAGAATAGAAAATCTGGAATAGAATAGAATAGAATAGAATAGAATAGAAAATCTGGAATAGAATAGAATAGAATAGAATAGAATAGAATAGAATAGAATAGAATAGAATAGAATAGAATAGAATAGAATAGAATAGAATAGAATAGAATAGAATATCTGGAATAGAATATCTGGAATAGAATATCTGGAATAGAATAGAATAGAATAGAATAGAATAGAATAGAATAGAATAGAATAGAATAGAATAGAATAGAATAGAATAGAATAGAATAGAATAGAATAGAATAGAATAGAATAGAATAGAATAGAATAGAATAGAATAGAAAATCTGGAATAGAATAGAATGGAATGGAATGGAATAGAATAGAATAGAATAGAATAGAATATTGGACAAGAGAAGAGAAGAGAAGAGAAGAGAAGAGAAGAGAAGAGAAGAGAAGAGAAGAGAAGAGAAGAGAAGAGAAGAGAAGAGAAGAGAAGAGAAGAGAAGAGAAGAGAAGGAGTGGAATGGAACGGAATGAATGGAATGGAACAGAACAGAACAGAACAGAATATTGAGTGTGGCAGGGGAAGGAAAACCAATTGACAGTGGTGTCATAAGCTTCATGTACACCTTTAAAAAGTTATTTAGAATTCCAAACTATGATTTTTTTTAAAAAATGAAAATGCTCCTCTATCTGATCCTGCTTGTCAGACTGTTTAGAAAGATGCAGTGCTACCCTCTTACCTTCATATCTCTGTACCTTTATTTAAAATTCTCTTTCGTGTATATTCTCTGCCTCCTACTAACTAAGCGATAGTTTGCCAGGTAAGTAAGGGCCCCTCAGAGGAGTGGGTGCCTTGCTCCCTGAATTAAATTTCAAAAAGTCTGAAATGTAGCCATGGCATTGTTCACCGTGCCCTTTAAGACACTTGAGTTTTCAGCACCGCTTGCTTTCTCGATTTAAAAATTCATTGGCCTCCTTTCTCTAAGCTGTACCCAGCTAAACTGCCTGGCCTTACGGAGAGAAATGGACCAGCTCTCATGAGCTTAAGGTTTGAAGTCCCCTTTCAGCACATCAAATATATCTGTGGGCTTTGAAGCTAGCGGGTCAGAGAGAGCAAGGTACAGAGATGCACACAAGCAGAGGTCTCTTTTCGTGTGCGGTGGCATTAACGCAGAAAGGACCCAGATTTCTTTCTGAACAGCTAAGTTGGAAGTCATTAAAATTCCAGAGTGTGAGATATATATATATATATATATATATCGAATCTCAGATAAAGGGTATGACTAAGTGATGAGAACATAAATGAGTTAGAAATGATCATCTTAGCCTCCCAAATTCTTTATTAGCAATTTGAATAATTTGCACAAATAATGAGCTGTCATAAGTTGACTAGTTCCTGTGGATAAGCCCTGAGCCGGGCCAAAACAGGAATGAAAGAGTTAATTAGCAAGGTCCATTCAAAAAGCCTTGACAAATACTTAAACATACATTTGCCTTGCCTTCCAGCTAATATAAGAGAGAAAGAACCCCGTGGCTCAGGAGGTTAAAACACTGCCTGATATACAATCAGCCCGGGTTCGAATCTCAGATAAAGGGTATGACTAACTGATGAGAACATAAATGAGTTCGAAATGATCATCTTAGCCTCCCAAATTCTTTATTAGCAATTTGAATAATTTGCACAAATAATGAGCTGTCATAAGTTGACTAGTTCCTGTGGATAAGCCCTGAGCCGGGCCAAAACAGGAATGAAAGAGTTAATTAGCAAGGTCCATTCAAAAAGCCTTGACAAATACTTAAACATATATATATATATATATATATATATATATATATATATATATATATATATATATATATATATATATATATATATATATATATATATATATATATATATATATATATATATTTCAAATGTTAACTATTTAGATTACCTTGCTAGGCCCCAAACATGGGGCAAATCTTTATTTCCTGTTTTCAGCCTATCTTGAAGGCTATCGAACAGGCAGTAGTCACACCGGACAATTCATATATTTGTGTAAATTACTAACAAAGAATTAAAGGGAAACTGAGATGCATTTCTGACTCATTAGTCGTCCTCAGCCAGCTTTACCCTTCTGAGATTCGAACCAGGGCTGATTGTATATATGAGGCAGTGTTATTTGCCTCTAAGCCACAAGGTCTCTCTCGCTCTGTTAGCTTTTTTTTTTTCTGCAAGGGAAGATATGTTTCAAATGTTAACTATTTAGATTACCTTGCTAGGCCCCAAACATGGGGCAAATCTTTATTTCCTGTTTTCAGCCTATCTTGAAGGCTATCGAACAGGCAGTAGTCACACTTAGAGGCAAATAACACTGCCTCATATATACAATCAGCCCTGGTTCGAATCTCAGAAGGGTAAAGCTGGCTGAGGACGACTAATGAGTCAGAAATGCATCTCAGTTTCCCTTTAATTCTTTGTTAGTAATTTACACAAATATATGAATTGTCCGGTGTGACTACTGCCTGTTCGATAGCCTTCAAGATAGGCTGAAAACAGGAAATAAAGATTTGCCCCATGTTTGGGGCCTAGCAAGGTAATCTAAATAGTTAACATTTGAAACATATCTTCCCTTGCAGAAAAAAAAAGCTAACAGAGCGAGAGAGACCTTGTGGCTTAGAGGCAAATAACACTGCCTCATATATACAATCAGCCCTGGTTCGAATCTCAGAAGGGTAAAGCTGGCTGAGGACGACTAATGAGTCAGAAATGCATCTCAGTTTCCCTTTAATTCTTTGTTAGTAATTTACACAAATATATGAATTGTCCGGTGTGACTACTGCCTGTTCGATAGCCTTCAAGATAGGCTGAAAACAGGAAATAAAGATTTGCCCCATGTTTGGGGCCTAGCAAGGTAATCTAAATAGTTAACATTTGAAACATATCTTCCCTTGCAGAAAAAAAAAAGCTAACAGAGCGAGAGAGACCTTGTGGCTTAGAGGCAAATAACACTGCCTCATATATACAATCAGCCCTGGTTCGAATCTCAGAAGGGTAAAGCTGGCTGAGGACGACTAATGAGTCAGAAATGCATCTCAGTTTCCCTTTAATTCTTTGTTAGTAATTTACACAAATATATGAATTGTCCGGTGTGACTACTGCCTGTTCGATAGCCTTCAAGATAGGCTGAAAATAGGAAATAAAGATTTGCCCCATGTTTGGGGCCTAGCAAGGTAATCTAAATAGTTAACATTTGAAACATATCTTCCCTTGCAGAAAAAAAAAGCTAACAGAGCGAGAGAGACCTTGTGGCTTAGAGGCAAATAACACTGCCTCATATATACAATCAGCCCTGGTTCGAATCTCAGAAGGGTAAAGCTGGCTGAGGACGACTAATGAGTCAGAAATGCATCTCAGTTTCCCTTTAATTCTTTGTTAGTAATTTACACAAATATATGAATTGTCCGGTGTGACTACTGCCTGTTCGATAGCCTTCAAGATAGGCTGAAAACAGGAAATAAAGATTTGCCCCATGTTTGGGGCCTAGCAAGGTAATCTAAATAGTTAACATTTGAAACATATCTTCCCTTGCAGGAAAAAAAAAAAAGCTAACAGAGCGAGAGAGACCTTGTGGCTTAGAGGCAAATAACACTGCCTCATATATACAATCAGCCCTGGTTCGAATCTCAGAAGGGTAAAGCTGGCTGAGGACGACTAATGAGTCAGAAATGCATCTCAGTTTCCCTTTAATTCTTTGTTAGTAATTTACACAAATATATGAATTGTCCGGTGTGACTACTGCCTGTTCGATAGCCTTCAAGATAGGCTGAAAACAGGAAATAAAGATTTGCCCCATGTTTGGGGCCTAGCAAGGTAATCTAAATAGTTAACATTTGAAACATATCTTCCCTTGCAGAAAAAAAAAGCTAACAGAGCGAGAGAGACCTTGTGGCTTAGAGGCAAATAACACTGCCTCATATATACAATCAGCCCTGGTTCGAATCTCAGAAGGGTAAAGCTGGCTGAGGACGACTAATGAGTCAGAAATGCATCTCAGTTTCCCTTTAATTCTTTGTTAGTAATTTACACAAATATATGAATTGTCCGGTGTGACTACTGCCTGTTCGATAGCCTTCAAGATAGGCTGAAAACAGGAAATAAAGATTTGCCCCATGTTTGGGGCCTAGCAAGGTAATCTAAATAGTTAACATTTGAAACATATCTTCCCTTGCAGAAAAAAAAAGCTAACAGAGCGAGAGAGACCTTGTGGCTTAGAGGCAAATAACACTGCCTCATATATACAATCAGCCCTGGTTCGAATCTCAGAAGGGTAAAGCTGGCTGAGGACGACTAATGAGTCAGAAATGCATCTCAGTTTCCCTTTAATTCTTTGTTAGTAATTTACACAAATATATGAATTGTCCGGTGTGACTACTGCCTGTTCGATAGCCTTCAAGATAGGCTGAAAACAGGAAATAAAGATTTGCCCCATGTTTGGGGCCTAGCAAGGTAATCTAAATAGTTAACATTTGAAACATATCTTCCCTTGCAGAAAAAAAAAGCTAACAGAGCGAGAGAGACCTTGTGGCTTAGAGGCAAATAACACTGCCTCATATATACAATCAGCCCTGGTTCGAATCTCAGAAGGGTAAAGCTGGCTGAGGACGACTAATGAGTCAGAAATGCATCTCAGTTTCCCTTTAATTCTTTGTTAGTAATTTACACAAATATATGAATTGTCCGGTGTGACTACTGCCTGTTCGATAGCCTTCAAGATAGGCTGAAAACAGGAAATAAAGATTTGCCCCATGTTTGGGGCCTAGCAAGGTAATCTAAATAGTTAACATTTGAAACATATCTTCCCTTGCAGAAAAAAAAAGCTAACAGAGCGAGAGAGACCTTGTGGCTTAGAGGCAAATAACACTGCCTCATATATACAATCAGCCCTGGTTCGAATCTCAGAAGGGTAAAGCTGGCTGAGGACGACTAATGAGTCAGAAATGCATCTCAGTTTCCCTTTAATTCTTTGTTAGTAATTTACACAAATATATGAATTGTCCGGTGTGACTACTGCCTGTTCGATAGCCTTCAAGATAGGCTGAAAACAGGAAATAAAGATTTGCCCCATGTTTGGGGCCTAGCAAGGTAATCTAAATAGTTAACATTTGAAACATATCTTCCCTTGCAGAAAAAAAAAAGCTAACAGAGCGAGAGAGACCTTGTGGCTTAGAGGCAAATAACACTGCCTCATATATACAATCAGCCCTGGTTCGAATCTCAGAAGGGTAAAGCTGGCTGAGGACGACTAATGAGTCAGAAATGCATCTCAGTTTCCCTTTAATTCTTTGTTAGTAATTTACACAAATATATGAATTGTCCGGTGTGACTACTGCCTGTTCGATAGCCTTCAAGATAGGCTGAAAACAGGAAATAAAGATTTGCCCCATGTTTGGGGCCTAGCAAGGTAATCTAAATAGTTAACATTTGAAACATATCTTCCCTTGCAGAAAAAAAAAAGCTAACAGAGCGAGAGAGACCTTGTGGCTTAGAGGCAAATAACACTGCCTCATATATACAATCAGCCCTGGTTCGAATCTCAGAAGGGTAAAGCTGGCTGAGGACGACTAATGAGTCAGAAATGCATCTCAGTTTCCCTTTAATTCTTTGTTAGTAATTTACACAAATATATGAATTGTCCGGTGTGACTACTGCCTGTTCGATAGCCTTCAAGATAGGCTGAAAACAGGAAATAAAGATTTGCCCCATGTTTGGGGCCTAGCAAGGTAATCTAAATAGTTAACATTTGAAACATATCTTCCCTTGCAGAAAAAAAAAAGCTAACAGAGCGAGAGAGACCTTGTGGCTTAGAGGCAAATAACACTGCCTCATATATACAATCAGCCCTGGTTCGAATCTCAGAAGGGTAAAGCTGGCTGAGGACGACTAATGAGTCAGAAATGCATCTCAGTTTCCCTTTAATTCTTTGTTAGTAATTTACACAAATATATGAATTGTCCGGTGTGACTACTGCCTGTTCGATAGCCTTCAAGATAGGCTGAAAACAGGAAATAAAGATTTGCCCCATGTTTGGGGCCTAGCAAGGTAATCTAAATAGTTAACATTTGAAACATATCTTCCCTTGCAGAAAAAAAAAGCTAACAGAGCGAGAGAGACCTTGTGGCTTAGAGGCAAATAACACTGCCTCATATATACAATCAGCCCTGGTTCGAATCTCAGAAGGGTAAAGCTGGCTGAGGACGACTAATGAGTCAGAAATGCATCTCAGTTTCCCTTTAATTCTTTGTTAGTAATTTACACAAATATATGAATTGTCCGGTGTGACTACTGCCTGTTCGATAGCCTTCAAGATAGGCTGAAAACAGGAAATAAAGATTTGCCCCATGTTTGGGGCCTAGCAAGGTAATCTAAATAGTTAACATTTGAAACATATCTTCCCTTGCAGAAAAAAAAAAGCTAACAGAGCGAGAGAGACCTTGTGGCTTAGAGGCAAATAACACTGCCTCATATATACAATCAGCCCTGGTTCGAATCTCAGAAGGGTAAAGCTGGCTGAGGACGACTAATGAGTCAGAAATGCATCTCAGTTTCCCTTTAATTCTTTGTTAGTAATTTACACAAATATATGAATTGTCCGGTGTGACTACTGCCTGTTCGATAGCCTTCAAGATAGGCTGAAAACAGGAAATAAAGATTTGCCCCATGTTTGGGGCCTAGCAAGGTAATCTAAATAGTTAACATTTGAAACATATCTTCCCTTGCAGAAAAAAAAAGCTAACAGAGCGAGAGAGACCTTGTGGCTTAGAGGCAAATAACACTGCCTCATATATACAATCAGCCCTGGTTCGAATCTCAGAAGGGTAAAGCTGGCTGAGGACGACTAATGAGTCAGAAATGCATCTCAGTTTCCCTTTAATTCTTTGTTAGTAATTTACACAAATATATGAATTGTCCGGTGTGACTACTGCCTGTTCGATAGCCTTCAAGATAGGCTGAAAACAGGAAATAAAGATTTGCCCCATGTTTGGGGCCTAGCAAGGTAATCTAAATAGTTAACATTTGAAACATATCTTCCCTTGCAGAAAAAAAAAAGCTAACAGAGCGAGAGAGACCTTGTGGCTTAGAGGCAAATAACACTGCCTCATATATACAATCAGCCCTGGTTCGAATCTCAGAAGGGTAAAGCTGGCTGAGGACGACTAATGAGTCAGAAATGCATCTCAGTTTCCCTTTAATTCTTTGTTAGTAATTTACACAAATATATGAATTGTCCGGTGTGACTACTGCCTGTTCGATAGCCTTCAAGATAGGCTGAAAACAGGAAATAAAGATTTGCCCCATGTTTGGGGCCTAGCAAGGTAATCTAAATAGTTAACATTTGAAACATATCTTCCCTTGCAGAAAAAAAAAGCTAACAGAGCGAGAGAGACCTTGTGGCTTAGAGGCAAATAACACTGCCTCATATATACAATCAGCCCTGGTTCGAATCTCAGAAGGGTAAAGCTGGCTGAGGACGACTAATGAGTCAGAAATGCATCTCAGTTTCCCTTTAATTCTTTGTTAGTAATTTACACAAATATATGAATTGTCCGGTGTGACTACTGCCTGTTCGATAGCCTTCAAGATAGGCTGAAAACAGGAAATAAAGATTTGCCCCATGTTTGGGGCCTAGCAAGGTAATCTAAATAGTTAACATTTGAAACATATCTTCCCTTGCAGAAAAAAAAAGCTAACAGAGCGAGAGAGACCTTGTGGCTTAGAGGCAAATAACACTGCCTCATATATACAATCAGCCCTGGTTCGAATCTCAGAAGGGTAAAGCTGGCTGAGGACGACTAATGAGTCAGAAATGCATCTCAGTTTCCCTTTAATTCTTTGTTAGTAATTTACACAAATATATGAATTGTCCGGTGTGACTACTGCCTGTTCGATAGCCTTCAAGATAGGCTGAAAACAGGAAATAAAGATTTGCCCCATGTTTGGGGCCTAGCAAGGTAATCTAAATAGTTAACATTTGAAACATATCTTCCCTTGCAGAAAAAAAAAAGCTAACAGAGCGAGAGAGACCTTGTGGCTTAGAGGCAAATAACACTGCCTCATATATACAATCAGCCCTGGTTCGAATCTCAGAAGGGTAAAGCTGGCTGAGGACGACTAATGAGTCAGAAATGCATCTCAGTTTCCCTTTAATTCTTTGTTAGTAATTTACACAAATATATGAATTGTCCGGTGTGACTACTGCCTGTTCGATAGCCTTCAAGATAGGCTGAAAACAGGAAATAAAGATTTGCCCCATGTTTGGGGCCTAGCAAGGTAATCTAAATAGTTAACATTTGAAACATATCTTCCCTTGCAGAAAAAAAAAGCTAACAGAGCGAGAGAGACCTTGTGGCTTAGAGGCAAATAACACTGCCTCATATATACAATCAGCCCTGGTTCGAATCTCAGAAGGGTAAAGCTGGCTGAGGACGACTAATGAGTCAGAAATGCATCTCAGTTTCCCTTTAATTCTTTGTTAGTAATTTACACAAATATATGAATTGTCCGGTGTGACTACTGCCTGTTCGATAGCCTTCAAGATAGGCTGAAAACAGGAAATAAAGATTTGCCCCATGTTTGGGGCCTAGCAAGGTAATCTAAATAGTTAACATTTGAAACATATCTTCCCTTGCAGAAAAAAAAAGCTAACAGAGCGAGAGAGACCTTGTGGCTTAGAGGCAAATAACACTGCCTCATATATACAATCAGCCCTGGTTCGAATCTCAGAAGGGTAAAGCTGGCTGAGGACGACTAATGAGTCAGAAATGCATCTCAGTTTCCCTTTAATTCTTTGTTAGTAATTTACACAAATATATGAATTGTCCGGTGTGACTACTGCCTGTTCGATAGCCTTCAAGATAGGCTGAAAACAGGAAATAAAGATTTGCCCCATGTTTGGGGCCTAGCAAGGTAATCTAAATAGTTAACATTTGAAACATATCTTCCCTTGCAGAAAAAAAAAGCTAACAGAGCGAGAGAGACCTTGTGGCTTAGAGGCAAATAACACTGCCTCATATATACAATCAGCCCTGGTTCGAATCTCAGAAGGGTAAAGCTGGCTGAGGACGACTAATGAGTCAGAAATGCATCTCAGTTTCCCTTTAATTCTTTGTTAGTAATTTACACAAATATATGAATTGTCCGGTGTGACTACTGCCTGTTCGATAGCCTTCAAGATAGGCTGAAAACAGGAAATAAAGATTTGCCCCATGTTTGGGGCCTAGCAAGGTAATCTAAATAGTTAACATTTGAAACATATCTTCCCTTGCAGAAAAAAAAAAGCTAACAGAGCGAGAGAGACCTTGTGGCTTAGAGGCAAATAACACTGCCTCATATATACAATCAGCCCTGGTTCGAATCTCAGAAGGGTAAAGCTGGCTGAGGACGACTAATGAGTCAGAAATGCATCTCAGTTTCCCTTTAATTCTTTGTTAGTAATTTACACAAATATATGAATTGTCCGGTGTGACTACTGCCTGTTCGATAGCCTTCAAGATAGGCTGAAAACAGGAAATAAAGATTTGCCCCATGTTTGGGGCCTAGCAAGGTAATCTAAATAGTTAACATTTGAAACATATCTTCCCTTGCAGAAAAAAAAAAGCTAACAGAGCGAGAGAGACCTTGTGGCTTAGAGGCAAATAACACTGCCTCATATATACAATCAGCCCTGGTTCGAATCTCAGAAGGGTAAAGCTGGCTGAGGACGACTAATGAGTCAGAAATGCATCTCAGTTTCCCTTTAATTCTCTGTTAGTAATTTACACATATATATATATATATATATATATATATTTATATTTGAATAGAATAGAGCTGGAAGGGACCTTGGAGGTCTTCTAGTCCAGCCCTCTGCTCAAGCAGGAGGATCTATACCAGCGGTAGGCAACTTCAGCTCTTTTATGCCTCGTGGACTTCAACTCCCAGAATTCCTGAGTCAGCCATGCTGACTCAGGAATTCTGGGAGTTGAAGTCCATAAGATAAAAGAGCTGAGGTTGCCTACCCCTGACCTATGCCATCTCAGACAGGTGAATGTCTAATCCAGGGGTAGGCAACCTTGGCTCGTTTATGACTCGTGGACTTCAACTCCCAGAATTCCTGAGCCAGCCATGCTGAGAGGAAAGGGAGAGGTTTCTAAGCTGAGCCATGCTGGCTGAGGAATTCTGGGTGTTGAAGTCCACGAGTCATAAAGGAGCCAAGGTTGCCTGCCCCTGTTCTAGTCTCTTCTTGAAAATCTCCAGTGATGGAGCGCCCACGATTTCTGGGGGTAAGGTGTTCCACTGGTTGATTGTCCTCATTTTGCTATTGTTGTGTTAAATTCTTGTTTATAATAGCAATGGCAATAGCTCTTAGACCTATATACTGCTCCACAGTGCTTTATAGCCCTCTCTAAGCAATTTACAGAGTCAGCATTTTGCCCCCAACAATCTGGGTCCTCATTTTACCTACCTCGGAAGGATGGAAGGTTGAGTCGACCTCAAGCCGGTCAGGATCGAGCTGCTGGTGTGTGGGTAGAGTTAACCTGCAATACTGCATTTTAACCACTGCACCATCCCAATGCTAGATTTAACGTTAGAAACATTAAATCAGCCCTGACTGTTCTTTGGAAGGACAGATACCGAAGCTGAAGCTTCAAATACTGTAGCCACCTAATGAGAAAAGAGGACACATTGGGAAAGACCTCAATCTGCTAAATGCTAAAACGTATAAGGAACGGTTGCTGGAATTAGGTATGTCTAGTTTAATGAAGAGAAGGATGAAGGGGGGGGGACAGGATAGCAGTCTTCCAATATCTCAGGGGCTGCCCCAAAGAAGAGGGGGTCAAGCTGTTCTCCGAAGCGCCAGAAGGCAGGACAATAAGCAACGGATGGAAACTAGTCAAGGAGAGAAGCAACCTAGAACTAAGGAGAAACTTCCTGACAGTGAGAACAATTAACCAGTGGAACAATCTGCCTCCAGAAGTGGTGAATGCTCCAACACTGGAAGCTTTTAAGAAGAGACTGGACAGCCATTTGTCTGAAATGGTGTAGGGTTTCCTGCCTGAGCAGGGGGTTGGACTAGATGACCTCCATTATTATTATTATTATTATTATTATTATTATTATTATTATTATTATTATTATTGTTGTTGTTGTTGTTGTTGTTGTTGTTGTTGTTGTTGTTGTTGCTGCTGCTGTTATTCCAAGCATTCCCTCCCCCCCCCTTCTTTTCTTTTGTCAAGTTCAAATAGAGGGGCAGCAGAGTAGGATCAGCCTGGATTGAATCTTGCTTTTTCAATTGACTTTGCCAGTCAGACGATGGCTGAGTGGGTTTTGAATGGTGGTCTCTTGACTCGGGATGCTGCAACTGTCATAAATACATGCCAGTTGCTGAGCCCCGGAATTTTGATCATGTGGCCATGAGGCTGCTGCCCTGATTATAAGTGCAGACTGGTCATAAGTCACATTCTTTCAGTACCATTGTAACTTTGAATGGTCACTAAACAGTTGCACAGTTGTAGGTTTATTTTTTATTTATTTATTTTTATTCCATTTATATCCCGCCCTTCTCCGAAGACTCAGGGCGGCTTACAAGCTTAGCAATAGCCTTCATTCTATGTATATGCCTGCTTATTAGGGCTTTCACACACACCCTAAGCGGCATTATTACAAAGTCAGCTTATTGCCCCCAACAATCTGGGTCCTCATTTTACCTACCTCGGAAGGATGGAAGGCTGAGTCAACCTTGAGCCTGGTGGGATGCGAACCTGCACTAACTGCAGGCAGCTGGTGTTACTTAAGGAGGCATCAGCCCACTGCTCCACCAAGGCTTAAAAGCTTGAGGACTTCCTGGAAGATAAGAAAGATTAGATGGCTGAAAAACAGAAAATATAACGTATTGAAGAAGTGGGGGGGACTGCAAGCTATCTAAAGTATCTCTTACAGCAGGGGTGGGCAACTATGGCCCTTTTATGAATTATGGACTTCAACTCCCAGAATTCCTGAGCCAGAATTCCTGCTGGCTCAGGAATTCTGGGAGTTGAAGTCCACACGTCATAAAGGGGCCACAGTTCCCCATGCTGGCTCAGGAATTCTGGGAGTTGAAGTCCACAGGTCATAAAAGAGCCATAGTTGCCCACCTCTGTCTTACAGCATATAAAACAAAATGGATCCTGGTAAAACTAGTATCAACAAAGTCATGAAAACAAGAGAAGGGGGGGGAGGGGAATCGAAGCGTCCTAGACACGCTCTGCCTTCATACCACTATCACAAGAGTTGACATTGTAAATTGATGTTTAACATCATAAATGGCTTACCGCAAATTGTAATGTAAATTCCCCAGACTTTTATTAGCCTCATAAATGAGTTTCTAACATGTAAATGGCCTTGCGTGTAGAGCACCGTAAATCCCCAAGGTTTTTTATCGGCCTCGTAAGTCATACGGTGCATCAAGATCGGAGGGGGAATTGTTTTGCAGGATTTCATTAAAAAAAACAACCCAACAACAACAACTCAATAAAAGTTCCGTTCGGATAGTTAGCCAGCAAAATAAACAAGCCCTGTCAGTTGGCACCAACTGCTTCCATAGCCATTCCGCTGGTAATGGATGGATGCTGTCACTTGTAACTTGATAGACCTTTTGGGCACTTTCACTCTTTCCTGTTGGGGGAATAAATAAAAAAAGGAAGTGAATTGGAGGATAGGCAGAGAGAGAAAATATCTGAATATCTGGTGAAAAGAAGGACTAGGGGTGACATGGTAGCTGTGTTCCAATATTTGAGGGGCTGCCAGAAAGAAGACGTGGGGTGGGGTGGGGGTCAACCAGAAGGCAAGACAAGAAACAATGGATGGAAACTAATTGAGGAGACAGGCAACCTAGGAGAAATTCCCTGACGGTGAGAATAAATTAACTGGAACTGGTTAATTGGTTAAGCTATTCTCCAAAGCGCCTGAAAGCCGGACAAGAAGCAATGGATGGAAACTAGTCAAGGAGAGAAGCAACCTAGAACTAAGGAGAAACTTCCTGACAGTTAGAACAATTAACCAGTGGAACAACCTGCCTCCAAAAGTGGTGAATGCTCCAACACTGGAAGTTTTTAAGAAGAGACTGGACAGCCATTTGTCTGAAATGGTATAGGGTTTCCTGCCTGAGCAGGGGGTTGGACTAGATGAACTCCAAGGTCCCTTCCAACTTCTTCTTCTTCTTCTTCTTCTTCTTCTTCTTCTTCTTCTTCTTCTTCTTCTTCTTCTTCTTCTTCTTCTTCTTCTTCCTTCTTCTTCTTCTTCTTCTTCTTCTTCTTCTTCTTCTTCTTCTTATTATTATTATTATTATTATTATTATTATTATTATTATTATTATTATTATTATTATTATTATTATTATTAATTTAGAAGTTGTGGGTGTTCCATCACTGGATGTTTTGTAGAAGAGACTTGGCAGCCACTTGTCTGAAGTGGTATAGAACTGAAGAAGCTTCTTGGATGAGAAGCGAAACATCTTCAACGAAAAATAAAGAAAGTCCAGTTGCCTCTCAAAAAAAGCACCTTTGGGACAACCTGGATTACTGAGAATCTCCACAAGTATAGGGTGTCCTGTTTGAGGAGGTGGTTGAACTAGATGATCCCCAAGGTCCCTTCCAACTCTGTTATTCTGTCATTCGGGTCCTTAAGTTGTATCAAATTTATAAGAATCTTCGGCAGATTCCCCGTGTTTTAGCAATTTTATAAGAGGATTAAAACCATTTCCTAATTTTAGCATTGTAGAAAGGAATGAAGTCTGTAGGGAGAAGAATTTAGACCCGGGTCGATAGAGATGTTCTGAACCAGCCAGGCAGCCTCATCACTCTAAAAAAAAAACCTGAGCAACTGACCCCTGAACTTTTATTCACCTCCTTTTTCTGAATACCAAATACAACATTACATAAACCCCATCAATCTCAAAAAAATAGGATACATAGTGATAATTGGATACGTAGTGAAAACTACTCAGGTGCCTATGAGATCATTACAAAAACAAGATACTAAAAGATATATGTGAAAGCTCTATCATAGCGTTTCCCAAACCTCCCACATGCCATCCTGTGCGAACCAGGAGAGTGTGCTCATCACTGTAATTCACGTAGAGGCCGATGAGAAACGTTTGGGAAAGCTGAAGTTTGGGAGGCCAAAAACTGGCCAATCCCACAAAGTCTCTCATACCGGTGAATATATTCCGACGGTGTGATTCCCTAGACAAGCCTCTGCAGCTTTCTTGATGACAGAAGTAAAGGAAATTTAATATTGAAAGAGAAATTTAAAATTGAATTTGCTGCAGTGGAAATTTACTGAGTGGAGAAGCAACAATAATGGATGGGAAACAGGAAAGGGTAGTATAAAGGCAGGATGAAAGATAAATACGGAGGCAAAAATTAGCTGGGTCTTGGAGTGAGAAAGGAAGAAGACAAGCTATAAAAAATATCTGTAAGAGGAAATGGCTAGCCAGGAAAACTTAACTAAACTGAAAAACAGGAAAGAACCTATTGTTCTAAGGGGCCCAGAACTCAAAACCAACAATTGAATATGTCTAATATTTTATATTATTAATATACATGTGATGTATGATTGAGTACGTAGCAGGAAATATGTAGTAGGCAGTTGGAAAGAGCGTAACCTCATAGTACCTCAGCCAATGGGGAAAGAGGAGGGGTGTGGCGGCCGGGACAGGGCTGTATAAAGAAGGGAATATTTTGGGTTGAAACTTTGGAGAGAACCAAGCTTTGATAGCTTCTCTCCCAGGTTATTGCAGTAAACGAAACAAAAGTCCTTCACTGTGTCTTGGCTGGTTATTGGTCAGGCGAGCTTGCCTCTGGTCATGAAGGAAAGTAGCCAGGAGCACATAACACTTGACAAGGTTTTTCAGAAGTCAATTGTCATTGTCTCCTTCTAAGGACTGACAGAGAGGGACTGGCCCAAAGTGACGCAGTTGCAGTGGTGGGATTCAGCCGGTTCGCACCGGTTTGGCAAAACCGGTAGCTAAATTTTGTTGAGTTCGGAGAAACGGCTGAATGCACATTGCTTCTGGAAGTCTGTTCTATTCCTGGGAGGCCTGGAGTAGGCCTACCAGGCCTATAACGGCCCACTGGAAGTGCAGGGATGCCACTTCCAGAAGTCCATTCTAGGCCTGGTGGGGGCCCAGGCCTGCATCCATGCATAGAACCAGTTGTTCAGGGATTTGAATCCCACCACTGCCCAGCTGGCTTTCACGCCTAAGGTGGAACTAGAGCTCACAGTCTCCTGGTGATTGGCCCAGAGTCACCCAGCTGGCTTTCATGCCTAAAGCTGAACTACAAATCAGCATTTCCTAGGGATTGGCTCCATACAGCTTTCATGCCTAAGATGGGACTAGAATTCACCATCACCTAGTGACTGGCCCCAAAGTCACCCATCCAGCTTTCATGTTTAAGGAAGGACTAGAACTCACAGACGCCCAGTTTGCGACCTGGTTCCACTACTACACCATTACACCAAACTGGCTGTCCAGGATAGCTCTTTACTACCTGAAATGTTGTCCCTGGTTTTGAAGTGCACAACAATGTGTTGAATGGAACAGTTGAGCAATGGAGACTAGACAACCTTAACATCAAAGCGATAGAACTGGAATTTTGGTTGTAATGCAGTTAAAGATGAAACCATGGTTTTCATTTCTCACCTTTCTGCTTCAGGCTCAGCTTGAAATTCCTAGGGCTTTTACCAAGCTCGGCTTTCAAGTTCTCTCCCCTTATAAAAGGACAGCTTGGAAGAATTCCTTTGTGTATACAGCTACAATCACACCTACCGTACCTGCTGCTCAGTAAAGCAGAGAAAGCTGGAAAAATAGCCTGTGACTTTAAAAACCTGACATTTTAAACTCCGTAGGACTCTTAAAGCAGCACCATCATCCCACAGGCTCCTGCCAGGTTGATTTAATGAAAACAGAGGTGCATTGTGCTCATGTGTGGCCCAGAGCACTTCATCACAATTAGTTATGAAGCATGCACAGCTCTAATAAATGCATTTTAATGGACCTATTAGGGTTTTCTTTAAGAATGTACACTTCCACAATAGTGGAACAATTAAAGTAGTGTTTTTTATTATAAAAAAAATGTATAAAATTCCCTGACAAAAAAACTTTTTGTTTAGACAAATGTTAGAAACATAGTAAATATTTTTTGGCTGTTTTAGATGTATCAGCCAGAGAAAACCCTCCTGGAGACAAACCAGGGGATGAGAAAAAGATGGATGAGACTGTTTCATTTTGCTGTACTTCAATAAAATTTGTCCTGCTCAATCTCTCAAATGTACTTCCTTGGACTGCAAGGTGATCAAACCGGTCAGTCCTAGAGGAGATCAACCCTGACTGCTCTTTAGAAGGCCAGATCCTGAAGCGGAAACTCAAATACTTTGGCCACCTAATGAGAAGGAAGGACTCACTGGAGAAGAGCCTAATGCTGGGAAAGATTGAGGGCAAGAGAAGAAGGGGACGACAGAGAATGAGGTGGCTGGATGGAGTCACTGAAGCAGTAGGCGTGAGCTTAAATGGACTCCAGCAGATGGTAGAGGACAGGAAGGCCTGGAGGAACGTTGTTCATAGGGTCACGATGGGTCGGACACGACTTTGCAGCTAACAACAACAATCTATCTATCTATCTATCTATCTATCTATCTGTCTGTCTGTCTGTCTGTCTGTCTGTCTGTCTGTCTATGCATCTATCTATCTATCTATCTATCTATCTATCTATCTATCTATCCACTATCTATCTATCTATCTATCTATCTATCTATCTATCTATCTATCTATCTATCTATCTATCTATCTATCTGAGTATGCCCTTTTTGTATTGGTGGGTTAATCCTATTATGTCTCCTGTCTTTAGAATTTGGGTGGGGGTATGTAGAATTTTTTAAAAAGGGACACGGTGGCTCAGTGGGTTAGGATGCTGAGCTTGTCGATCAGAAGGTCGGCAGTTTGGCGGGTCGAATCCCGAGTGCCGCGTAACAGAGTGAGCGCCTGTTACTCGTCCCAGCTTCTGCCAACCTAGCAGTTCGAAAGCACGTTAAAAATGCAAGTAGAAAAATAGGGACCACTACGGTGGGAAGGTAACAGCGTTCCGTGCGCCTTTGGCGTCTAGTCATGCCGGCCACGTGACCACGGAGACGTCCTCGGACAAGCGCTGGCTCTTTGGCTTTGAAACGGAGATGAGCACCAGCCCCTAGAGTTGAAAACGACTAGCACGCACGTGCGGGGGAACCTTTACCTTTACCCTTATGTAGATTTTAGGGGTCTTTGTCTTCCTAATCTCATCGTCTTCTAGCTTCCTGGCTCCGAGCTTCCTGAATGGATTATTAACATCTGCATTTCTAAAAGCCGGCCTCTGCCTAGTTTCTGCTTGGGGGAGAGGGGCTGGGCCTGGTTTCTGTCTTTTTTTAAAGATCTTCTCCATTATTCCTTTTGGGGAAATATATTCTGCCTTTTTAATATTCCCCAAAATATTTCTTTCTCTGGATTCTTCCATATGTCTTTCCATCCTTCTCTTTGCATAATATTAATTAGCTTTTCCACTTCTCAATTATTCTAAAAAGTGCCGCTATCTAACCCATAAATACAGATGTTCTCTCACAGAGACATATTTTGAGAGGAAATACTTGCATCTAGCTGCTTCCTAAATGTATGGTTCTGTATATACTGTATGTTCATAGACATAGGAAGTCCAATGGAATAGTTACAGATTGATATATGTGTTTGTGTGTGAGAGAGAGGTGAAAATGATCTCACACAAAGCAGATCCCGAGGTAATGTTTTCAGCAAGCAAAAATACACCAACTGGCCTTAAACTAGACAATAATATTCAAGCAATAGCCAGGCACAAAGTCTCTGATCAAAGAGAGTAGATTTAATAGTGTTGAATTTTCCACCTTATTCCAACTGCCTACATATTTAACCCAGGCCCGTCAATCACAATGGATCAAAATATGCCAACTTTCAACGGTTCTTGTCAATTTAGAAAAGAGTCGGGATTCTGTCAGTCCACCAGGAAAACAGTATTCATGCGGAGCCACATGAGGGTCAAAGATAAGAATTTTGACAGTTCTACAATGCAGCCTTCTCACCTTCCAGCAGGCTGATGGTTTAATTTCCCCCACCCACAAAAAAAAATGTGTCCTATGTTGACCTTCTAAGACTTGTCTGAAGCCAAAAGGGAGAAATTGCAGTCAACTGTAAACCTTGAAGAATAACTTGTCGTAAAGGGTTCATACAGGAATAAAATCATTCCCGATCCATTTCAGAAAAGATGTTCATTGCAGAATCATTAGGCAATTGTCAAGGTCTAACCGAGAGTTCATGAGAGACAAATATCTCCGCAGCAGTCAAGTTCCAGAGGAAATTGCATTGAAGTGTTATCAAAGCC
>NW_028148392.1:0-11521 GCF_947247035.1 Vipera ursinii | reverse complement strand
TTTTGGCTTTGACTATGTAAATGCCGAAGTTATGCTACTCAAATAAAGATTCTTTAAGGTAAACAATCCCTCAAAGTTCTTTGAAGAGTTTCATTTGTCACAACCATGACAGCTTGAGAATCCAAATAAAATTCCACGTATATTCCATTTCTGAAACATTTACTGTTTATTGAATATGCTGCATGATTATGTCAAAGCAAAACTAATTCTGAAGTTCCCAGATACCAGATCATAGACTTAAACAATAGCCTTCAAAGCCAAACCTACAATGTCTTATGTCATGGGTCCCCAATCTGTGTGCCACGGACAGCTAGTGGGCCATGTACTACTGACCACCAGGCTGTGGAAGAGGCTGGCCAGTGTGCACGCATGTGCGCACACACACCCTCACTCGCACTAACACCACGACTGCAGGGTGCAAAAACAGGATGCCACACCATGGGGTGCAAAAATGGGTCACTGCTGCACCTCGGAGTGCGAAAATGGGACACCACCAAGCCTTGGGGTGTGAAAAGGGGATGCCACCGCTGTACCTCAGGGTGTGAAAATGGGTGCCACAGCACTGCGGGGTGCAAAAACAGGGCACTGCCATGCTGCAAGGCACAAAAATGGGCCACCGCCATGCTTCAAGGTGCAAAAATGGTTACTGCTGCACCGCAGGGTACAAAAACAAGAGGCTGCACCATGCAAGAATGGGGCAGGGTTAGCAAGTATCACGCAGGTACTAGCCCTGCCCCATTTGCAGCTTGTGCATGTTTGCAGCCCCGTGGGCATGCACATGCACACATTTAAAATGCTTCCCCCTCCCTTTTCCTCCAGTCTGCCAACCGATCTCTGTCTTACATGATCCATATCAACAAGTTGACTTTGTTATGGGAACCATCTGCTTCAAATCCACACGTGGTCTTGTGTCCTTGACAAGGCTTCAGGCTTCCACGGTCTTCAGCTGAATTGAAGAAGTTTTATTTCTTCTTCTTACCCACTAAAAAAGTAACACACACACACACACCCCTTAACCTACAGGCAAGTTGAAACACAGAGGCACGTAGTTGCCAAAGTTTCACCCTTGACAAATGGTTGCAAATCAAATATTATCTCTTTTGAATAAGATTAAGGGCCAGATGATTTTTTTTTCTGGAGTATTCAAGATACTGGCATGCTAAATATTATGTTATGCTAAATAAAATTATTTTAGACCATTCTTGGAGAATGAATGAGATTCCAGGGAACCAGAGAAAGGCAACTGCCGTTCCTATCTTCAGGAAGGGTGAATAGAAGCTACAAACACAAGAAAACTCATCAGGGGTTCATAAATATATTCAACATCTCTAAACATCTCAAAAGCAGTGCAGAAATTACCAGAAATTAGCAGAGATTTGCCAAGAAGAAATATTCCCAAACTAACTATCTCATCCATTAATTTAATTTAATTAATTTAAATCAGGCTTTCTGGTTTAAATTGTCCCTTCAGATTTTAAGACTTACGGAAGATACAGTATTCAGCCATCATTTGGGAATGTAGAACATAGAATAACAGAGTTTGGAAGTCTCCTAGTCCAACCTCCTGCTCAAGTAGGAGATCCTAGGGCCTATGCCCTTTCAGACCAGTGATTGTCCAGTATCTTTTTAAAAGCTTGCAGTGATGGAGCACCCACAACCTCTGAAGAGCAGCTGTTCCACTAATTAATTGTTCTCACTATCAGGAAATTCCTCCTTAGTTCTAGGCTGCTTCTCTCCTTGATTAGTTTCCATCCATCATTTCTTGTCTTGCCTTCAGGAGCTCTTAGATATTACAACACTGCTATCATGTTACCCCTAGTCCTTCTTTTCATTAAACTAGACAAACCCAATTCCTGCAACTGTTCTTCATAAGTTTTAGCCTCCAGTCCCCTAATCATCTTTATTGCTCCTCTCTGCACGCTTTCCAGAGTCCCAAGTCTTTTTTTATATTGTGTTGATCAAAATTGTATGCATTATTCCAAGTGTGGGTCTTACTATGGCTTTGACAACTGAGATTCAGCAAAAGCTTTTGAGATAGCAATACCTTCCTTCAAATAAAATAAAATAGTTGTTCTTCTGTCTTTAGCACAGTGGAAAGAACATTTTTCTTAGAGTTCAGGAGCTCCTTGGTTAAGAAACTGCTGAATAAGAAATAGACTGGATGTGGCTGGAGTATCTCAGAGGTTAAGAGATTTCTTACAGCAGAGATGAAGAACTGAACACATAGAATATAGATGATGAATAGAATAGAGCTGGAAGGGACCTTGGAGATCTTCTAGTCCAGACCCCCACTTAAGCAGGAGAACCTATACTATCTCAGACAAGTGACTGTCCAGCCTCTTCTTAAAAATCTCCAGTGATGGACCATCCATGATTTCTGGAGACAACTTCTGTTCCACTGGTTAATTGTCTTCACTGTTAGAAAATTTCTCCTTAATTCCAGGTTTTTTATTATTATTATTATTATTATTATTATTATTATTATTATTATTATTATTATTATTATTATTATTATTATTATTATTATTATTGTTATGTACATAGGGGATGTTACACAGATATAAGCCACTGACACCACCAGGTGGCAGGGTGCCCTGTCCGGTATTGGCAGGGTAAGTCTTTGGTGGGAAATCCAGATAATGGGATTGGTTCCAAGTATACCTGGCTAGGTATATAAGTGGGACAGTTGCCCCTTTGTTCACCCAGTCTGTGCTACATCAATAAAGAGTTGGAATGCTGAACCCTGGTGTCCTGAGTTGTCCATCTTGGCCATGCGGTCCGGAGACCACTATTTAACATTGGTGACGAGGTTGGGATGCTGCTTCCAACAGAGCTGAAGTCACAAGGAAGGAGGAAAGGCAAATCTTTCCCAAGGGAACCTTCCTAACGCTGAAGACACTCAGAAGCAGGAAAGGTAAACCTTCCTAACGAAGCAGCATTCAAGGACCGGCGCAACATGGCTAAGTTCAGAGCGACCAGTGAATTCCGTTTCAACATCAACGAACCAGAGCGTTGGGAAGCGCATCTGGGATGGATCGAAGGGTTCCTAATGATCAACAAGATCACAGAAGACAAAATGAAAGCAGCGGCGCTTTTGTGCCTAAGCGGTCAGGATGTGTATGATGTGGCCATTGGACTGTGCTCACCAACGCCCATCACAAACGTCTCGTATGCTGATCTCAAAGCGAAGTTGGTGGAGCATTTCATGCCGGCGAGAGCCCCAATGTATTGGCTGTAACAATTCATTCTGCACAGCCAGTTGCCGGGTGAGCCAACTTCGCAGTTCATCGCGGTGCTGAGACAGGCTGCCTGCCTGTGTCAATTCCCTGATCTCGAAGACAGAATCAGAGACCGGGTGGTGTTTGGACTGAGAGACCAGCAGTGCCAACAAAAGATCCTTGCCAAGCCACTGATGAATCTGCGAGAGGTCTTAGATGAGGTGATGGCTTACGAAGCAGCCAATGACTCTGGCAAACCCACACACTGCCCTAGTAGCAGCTCAGGAGCGACCATTCATCACGAATGTGCTTCGAGTGGCAGAAGCAGTGACACAGACGGAGAGGCAGAGATAGATGCAGTACAGCAAAAACCCGGGAAGCATCTATTGCAGTGGGACAATGACGGAGGCCACCGGAGACACACATCAGCCAGCAAAAGCACAGCATGCAGTTGCAGCTGCAAGGAACAGAGGGGAACCAACTCATCCAACCAGAAATGTGCCAATTGTGGGGGAAACCATCCGTGAGTGACCTCCAGGTTCCGATCCGTGAAGTGTCACTCCTGCGGCAAGATGGGGCACATCGCAGCCGTCTGCCAGAATCAAAGCCGGGACAGCCTGAACGAATTACAAGCTATGGCATTGGCACTCGAAGGTACTGTTCTTCCTCGGCACAAACCCCAGCATAAACCCTCCAACCCTGGAAGGAGCAGGCAGACCGTGTCTCACACGGAGATCCATCAGCTGCTCAAGGCAAAAATAACAATACAGGTCCATCTGCAAGGGGTACTTTGCACGATGGAGCTGGACTTCAGTTCCACAGTCTCAATAATTTCCTACGAGACATTTAAAGGAATTTGCGATCGGAGCAGGCAGGGGGTCCCCTTAAAGCCCACCAAATTACAGTTTTCAGATTTCCAGCACACCCCCATTAAAATCAGGGGAAGGGCCACCGTGTTTGTGGGGTTTAAGGAGTTCCAGGGTCCATTGGACATCTTGGTGGCTGACAGGCGGAGAACTAGTCTAGTGGGGCTGGATTGGTTTGATGCTCTGGGCATTTGGCTGGGGGGAGTGAATAGCATCCAGCCCAAATGTCTTGAATCCATCTGCAATGAATTTGCAGACGTATTCAATGACAGGCTGGGAAAGTACACGGTCCCCCCCCCCATCAAATTTAAACTAAACCTGACTGTTCCACCAGTACGCATCAAGCCCCGGAGAGTTCCGTTCACTCTCAAGCATAAGATTGAGAGCAAACTGGACAAGCTGGTGGAACAAGGGGTGTTAGAGCCCGTGGACGGGGGAGACTGGGAAACCCCTATTGTGACACCGCTAAAGGCCAATGGAGAAAGTAGAATATGTGCAGATTACAAGGCCATGGTTAACCAAGCTTTAAATCCACACGCTTACCTGGTCTCGACGGTCCGGCAGGTACTCTCCGCTGTCGAAGGTGGCACTTTCTTTGCAAAACTTGACTTGGCGGAGGTGTGTCAGCAGCTCACAGTTACTAAAGCAACAGCTGATGCTCAGACAATAGTGACACATACAGGAGCTTTCCGAGTTAACCAGTTACAGTTTGGTATTTCAGTAGCTCCTGGAATTTTCCAAGAAGTCATGGAACGGACTCTGAAAGGCATTCCCGGTGTATGTCCTTATTTTGACGATGTCCTTATTGCTGGGGAATCAGAAGAGATCTTGGCTGACAGGCTGCAAGCTGTTTTAAGCAGATTTCGCTCTGCTGGGCTTAAACTCAAAAAAAGTAAGTGCAGTATTGGTGTGGCATCCAATGAGTTCTTAGGGTTCAGGATTGATGCCAAAGGAATTCACCCCACTGACTCTAAGGTAAAAGCAATTAAGTTGGCTCCAACCCCAACAAATAAGGCTGAATTGCAAGATTTTCTGGGGTTACTTAACTTCTATCACACGTTTTTACCTCACAAAGCAGCAATTGCAGAACCTTTACAAAGACTGCTGGATAAGAAAACACCATGGATTTGGACCAAGGTCCACGAACAGAGTGTTGTGATTCAGGGTCAGCCTGTGGGTTTGGCAGTTGGGTCGGACAACTCAGAAGAGGAGGGGGGTGTTGAAGAGTTTGCTGAGGGGGTTAAAGATCTTCCTGATGAGAGCCCTCAGCCAGGCCTCTCCCACCTGGTCACGACGCAGACCCAGCTGTGTGAGCCTGACAGCGTGGATGAAGATGACCCACAGCTGGCCCTGTTCAAGGACACCCGACGCAGGAGGCAGTCAATCAGGAGTAAACAGAGGAAGGCAATGGGGCACCTCGGAAGGAGGCAGAGAGAAGCCACGCCCTGAACTGTATAAAAGGGGAATGCGTGGGAGGGCTGGTTTGCTGAAGGCAACCGCTTGAATAGTACTGTTTCATAGCTCCTGTTTCATGGTTGGTGTCTTGTTTTGCTCTGTTTTATGTTAATAAATTTGGCAGGCTTAATTCCAGCCTCTTGCCGTTTGTAAAGGTGTTATCCCTGCCTTTTCTGCAGGGCTGGTAGCAGGCTGTTACAGAACACCGAGTTTCAGAAATCTCAAACAACTTTTATCCAGTGAGTCAACCATCACACATTTTATAGAAAATAAGCCCATCTGTATCATGTGTGATGCATCCCCTTATGGGGTGGGTGCTGTATTAAGTCACATGAAGGACAATGGTTAGCAAAGACCTATTGCATACTACTCCTGGACACTGTCAAAGGCAGAAAGGAATTATGCACAAATTGACAAGGAAGCCCTGGCAATTGTGTCAGGAGTCAAAAAATTCCATGATTAATTTAATTTAATTTAATTTATTGAGATTTTTATACCGCCCTTCTCCCAAGGGGACTCAGGGCGGTTCACAGGGCATAAATATAAATAACAATACAAACATTAAAAACAATTAAATCAATGCCCAAGTTAAAACCAATAATAAAACAAGCCTATATAAAAAAAACCCATGTACCCCCATCAGGCCAGACCCGCTAGTTCAAATAAATGGGTCTTCAACCCGCGACGGAAGGATCGGAGGTCTGATGCCATCCGGAGCTCTACCGGCAGTTGGTTCCATAACGCCGGAGCACCCACAGAGAAGGCCCTCCCCCTGGGGGCCACCAGTCGACATTCCTTGACAGGAGGCACCCTGAGGAGGCCCTCTCTGTGGGCGCGCACAGGGCGGAGGGGAGTCGATGCCGGCAGCAGGTGGTCCTCGAGGTATCGCGGACCCATGCCATGTAGGGACTTAAAGATCATAACCAAAACCTTGAACCTCACCCGGAAGACAACTGGCAACCAATGCAGCTCACGGAGCAAAGGTGTAACATGGGAGTACCGGGAAACTCCCAAGACAACTCTCGCGGCCGCATTCTGTACCAGTTGGAGCCTCCGAGTAGTCTTCAAGGGAAGTCCCATGTAGAGAGCGTTACAGTAGTCTAGGCGAGAGGTCACGAGCGCATGAGTGACCGTACATAAGGCCTCCCGGTCCAGATAGGGTCGCAACTGGCGCACCAGGCGAACCTGGGCGAAAGCCCCCCTAGTCACGGCCACTATGTGATCCTCCAGAGTGAGTCGTGAATCTAGGAGGACTCCCAAGTTGCGAGCCCTATCCACAGGGGGTAAAAGCTCACCCCCCATAGAAAGAGGTGGAACGTCCCAGGTGTCCCGGGAAGCCGGAATGTACAGCCACTCAGTCTTGTCAGGGTTGAGTTGAAGTCTGTTCCTCCCCATCCAGACCCGAACCGCCTCCAGGCAACGGGACATCACAGCGAGGGCATCACTGGGGTGGTTTGGGGTAGAAATAAAAAGTTGGGTATCATCAGCATATTGATGATACCCAACTCCAAAACCATGAATGATCTCACCCAGCGGTTTCATATAGATGTTGAACAGGAGAGGCGAGAGGACCGACCCCTGAGGAACTCCACAAGTGAGAGTCCTAGGGGTCGACCTCTGCCCCCCTGCCAACACCGACTGCGAACGTCCCAGGAGATAGGAGGAGAACCACCGAAGAACTGTGCCTCCCACTCCCAATCCCCTGAGACGCTGCAGCAGGATACCATGGTCGATGGTATCGAAAGCCGCCGAGAGGTCTAATAGGACTAGGACAGAGGAATATCCCCTATCCCGAGCCCTCCAGAGATCATTCACCAGAGCGACCAATGCCGTCTCCGTGCTGTACCCGGGCCTGATTACCTGTATGGCAGGGAGTTCACCATTTTTACTGATCACAAACCCTTGTTGGGGTTGTTCACAACTGATAAACAAACACCACAAATTCTATCCACAAGAATGCTTAGGTGGTCCATTTACCTGTCCGCCTATGCTTGCAAACTGGTCCATAAACCGGGGAGGGACATGGGCCATGCAGATGAATTAAGCAGATTGCCATTAATGAGCACTGATCCTGACCCAGCACTGGCGGAGCAGATCCTACTCATCCAAGATCTTCCAGACTGCCCCCTTCAGGTAAAAGATATTGCTGCTGGCACCACAGCAGATAAGGTACTGAGCAGGGACATCACATGGGTAGCATCTGGGTGGCAGGAAAAGAGCCCAGAACCGGAATTCCAGGCATATTTTATGAGGAGGCATGAGTTGTCTTCTCATAAAGGATGCCTGTTGTGGGGCAGTAGGGTTATTATTCCAGAGAAATTGAGGGAAAGGGTCTTGCAGTCACTACAGAAGGGTCATCCTGGCATTGTCAGGATGAAGGCATTAGCTAGGAGCTACTTATGGTGGCGTTCGAAAGCACGTAAAAATGCAAGTAGAAAAATAGGGACCACTACGGTGGGAAGGTAACAGCGTTCCGTGCGCCTTTGGCGTCTAGTCATGCCGGCCACATGACCACGGAGACGTCCTCGGACAAGCGCTGGCTCTTCGGCTATGAAACGGAGATGAGCACCGGCCCCTAGAGTCGGAAACGACTAGCACGCATGTGCGGGGGAGCCTTTACCTTTACCTTTACCTTACTTATGGTGGCCTGGTCTCGACAAAGCCATAGAGGAGCAGGTAGCAGGGTGCTACACTTGTCAGAGATCAAGGCCAGAACAGCCACAGGCTCCCATTCACAAATGGGAAGCCACACACACCCCATGGTCTAGGTTGCATATTGACTACGCTGGCCCTTTTCAGGGACAATTGTTCCTGGTAGTAGTTGACAGTCACTCTAAATGGCTAGAAGTAGTTCCTGTCTCATGACAGTTCCTGTTCATGTCACATGACCATGGAGACGTCCTCAGACAAGCGCTGTCTCTTCGGCTTTGAAATGGAGATGAGCACCAGACCCTAGAGTTAGAAATGACTAGCACGCATGTGCGGGGGAATCTTTACCTTTACCTTAGTTCTTGTCTCTAGCATGACCACTGCAAAGACAGTTCAAGTGCTCCACGGACTATTTGCCACTCATGGGTTGCCTGATGTGTTGGTCTCTGATAATGGCCCACAATTCACATCTGCTGATTTCCAGGCATTCACCAGGGCCAACTCAATTAGGCACGTCACATCAGCGCCTTTCCACCCATCGTCTAACGGTATGGCTGAACGAATGGTGAGGACAACCAAGGATGCATTGAGGTGCATCATCAGTGGAGACTGGCATCAAAAGTTGGCTCAGTTTCTGTTGGCACAACATACCACACCATGCACAGCAACAGGCAAGAGTCCTGCTGAGTTATGTTGGAGTCGGCGCCTCATTACCAAGTTGGACAGACTTCACCCTGACAGAGTGGCAGCACAAGGGGAGCAACCCCAAATGGTCACCTCCAGAGAACTTCACATAGGTGAAATGGTTTGGGCCCAGAACTATGGTCATGGGCATACCTGGATTCAGGGGGTGGTAGTCGACAAAATGGGGCCTGTATCATACATTGTAGAGGTGGAGGAGGGTCGCGAGGTGAGAAGACACATTGACCAGTTGAGGAAGAGACACCCCGAAAAACCACAAACTGTGATTCCTGAGCAACACCTGGCTGGGAAGCACAATGACATAGGGGTGGATAGGGTGCAGAATCAGGACACAGTTGGCGACCCAATTGATGAATCCATTGCAGACCTGGTTGACCAGAACACGGGGCAAACAGTGAAATGGTCAACAAGAATCCATAGGCCACCGGCGTACCTTAAGGACTATGTAAGGTTTTGAGGCTAGGGTTATTATGTGATAAAGCAAGCTCCACACTGCAGGTGTTTTTCCATTAGTATGTTTATTGTTTTCCATTGTTGTTGTTTTTTGTACGGGGGAAGGGGTGTTATGTACATAGGGGATGTTACACAGATATAAGCCACTGACACCATCAGGTTGCAGGGTACCCTGTCCGGATTGGCAGGGTAAGTCTTTGGTGGGAAATCCAGATAATGGGATTGGTTCCAAGTATACCTGGCTAGGTATATAAGTGGAGCAGTTGCCCCTTTTTTCGCCCAGTCTGTGCTACATCAATAAAGAGTTGGAATGCTGAACCCTGGTGTCCTGAGTCGTCCATCTTGGCCATGCAGTCCGGAGCCCACTATTTAACTACTACTACTACTACTACTACTACTACTACTACTACTACTATTATTATTATTATTATTATTGTTATTATTATTATTATTATTATTATTATTATTATTATTATTATTATTATTATTATTAATTGCACAGTCAGTCAGATGTTCAGACTGGATTTGGCATCTTTGTCTATCTATTGAGTCCTTACCAAGGACCTGGGATAGGCAGATGTGGATGTTTGACGGTATCACAGATATCGTAGCAGGATGGAAGGTTCCTAGTAAGGCCACCTTTTGCAATTGACTGATGGTGAATTTGTCAGTGCCGATGATGGTGTTCAAGTGGTGCTCCAGTTGTTTTGGGATGGCACCCAAGGCACCTATTACTATTGGTACTACCCTTGCTTGCCATTGCCACAGTCTTTCTATTTCTATTTGTAGGTCTTTGTATTTTGTTATCTTCTCCAGTTCTTTCTCGTCTATTCTGCTGTCTCCAGGTGCTGCCACGTCCACTATCCAGACTTTTTTGTCTTTCTTATTGACAATTGTTAAGTCCAGGGTGTTATGTTGTTGTTGTTATTGTTGTTGTTGTTGTTAATAATAATAATAATAATAATAATAATAATAATAATAATAATAATAATAATAATAATTGATTGGAGATCTGCTACAGCCTTCCCAGATAGGATGTCTAGGCCTTAATTTACTACCATTCATACAGTGGCTGTTCAAAGTTAACAGCACAGGGAGGGAAATACCAGTAGGAGGTTTTTAAGTAGAGATTGGCCAATCCTTTCTCTGACATGGTATAATAACGTCTTCTGCTTGGGCAGCAGGCTGGACTAGAAGACCTCCAAAGTCCCTTCCAGCTCTGTTATTCTGCTACAACATCCTGGTCAAATGGTTATCCAATCTTTTCTTGAAAATCTCCAACTTTGGAAGGCAGGTTGTTCCACTGACTATTTGTTCTCACTGTCAGGAAATTTCTCCTTAGTTCCAGGTTGCTTCTCTCCTTGATGAGTTTCCATCCGTTGCTTCTTGTCCTGCCTTCAGGTGCTTTGGAGGATAACTTGACTCCTTCTTCTTTGGGGCAGCCCCTGAGATATTGGAACATTGCTGTCATGTCACCCCTAGTCTTTCTTTTTATTAGATTAGACGTAGCCAATTCTTGCAACCGTACTTCATAGATTCGTAGATTCTCCATCTGGAGATTGATATTTTTTTTTCCATCTGAAGGGCTGAACGGAGCCGCAATGTGTCTCTTCTCTCCCTCCACAGCATGCACACAAACAACAGAATGCTACTGCTGTTCAAAGATAAATTCTTATTTGGAAGCCCTGCTCTCCCATGGATTTTATTCTCGACATTGGTGCTCTAACTGGAATAAGGCAAACAGACCTGCATCAGGCCGGTTAGTGCTTAAATCAGCGCTCCTATGCTGTACGGACGTTTGCCAAGAAATTAAATATGTAGAAGCTTCACTGTGATGGTTCTTATATTCACACCCCAAGTCTATCGTTTAATACCACAGGGTTTTTATGTTCTGGGATCTTTCCGTAGGCCTTGCACTCCTTCCAATAAAGCTGCAATTGTATACCTTCTGGAATAATGTGAGATGTGGGATCTTCTGCCAAGCATTACATAATCACGGGCTCCTGATCCCGATCTTCCCACTTAAATCCAGATGGAGGAAACCTCTGGGGACCTTGGAGGCTGGCTGTAACACAAGAGTTGCACGGCTGGTACCGATTGATCCGTTGGTTTCATCATTCCTTGGGGAACCCAAGATGGACTTAACCGTTTGGCAGCCTCTGCTAACAGCCTGAAGCC